>NC_132884.1:16266653-16269153 GCF_030463535.1 Salminus brasiliensis | reverse complement strand
GTTTAGGTGTAGATAAAGGTGTAGGTCAGGATAAAGTTTAGGTGTAGATTAAGGTGTAGGTTAGGATAAAGTTTAGGTGTAGATTAGGTGTAGGTTAGGATAAAGTTTAGGTGTAGATTAAGGTGAAGGTTAAGATTAGATTCAGCCATAGATTAAGGTGTAGGTTAGGGTCAGGTTTATGTGTAGATTAAGATTAGCTTTAGGTGCTTTAGATTAAGGTGTAGGTAACATTTAGATTTATGTGTATGTTAAGGTTAGGTTTAGGTGTAGCTTGAGATCAAGTTTAGGTGTAGATTAAGGTGTAGGTGACATTTAGATTTATGTGTAGGTTAAGGTTAGGTGTAGGTGTAGACTGAGATCAAGTTTAGGTGTAAATTAAGGTGTAGGTAACATTTAGATTTATGTGTAGGTTAAGGTTAGGTTTAGGTGTAGATTGAGATCAAGTTTAGGTTTAGGTTAAGATGTAGATTAAGGTGTAGGTTAAGATTAAGTTTACATGTAGATTAAGGTGTAGGTTAAGGTTAGGTTTATGTGTAGATTAAGATTAGCTTTAGGTGCTTTAGATTAAGGTGTAGGTAACATTTAGATTTATGTGTAGGTTGAGGTTAGGTTTAGGTGTAGCTTGAGATCAAGTTTAGGTGTAGATTAAGGTGTAGGTAACATTTAGATTTATGTGTAGGTTAAGGTTAGGTTTAGGTGTAGCTTGAGATCAAGTTTAGGTTTAGGTTAAGATGTAGATTAAGGTGTAGGTTAAGATTAAGTTTACGTGTAGATTAAGGTGTAGGTTAAGGTTAGGTTTATGTGTAGGTCAAGATTAGGTTTAGGTACAGATTAAGGTGTAGATTAAGGTTAGGTTTAGGTGTAGAGTAAGGTGTAGGTTGAGGTTTGGTTTATGTGTAGGTTAAGATTAGGTTTAGGTGTGGATTAAGGGCGTAAATTAAGATTAAGTTTAGGTGTAGATTAAGGTGTAGGTTAAGGCCCCACCTTAATAATACTTTATCTGTGAGTGTTATTGACTGAACCTGATACACTCGTACCAGCTACTATGTTAGTCTCACTGCTAAGTCTAAGCTAACAGTGGTCCACCACTCAGTGTCTGCTCAGTGATGGCTCTCTTTCCGTGAGTAGTCGTGTCCTAATATTTGACTGCTACTATACATCCACTGCTGGCTGGAGATCACTGAGAACACCTTCTCGCTGCTACAGGAATCAGCCACAGGGAACCAGAAATAAGAGGTTGTTTTTTGGGCTTTGAATGAGCAGAGCTAAACCTGTGATTTCACCTTCCCTGAGAACAGAAACCCCAACACACACACACACACACACACACACGCATAATGCACACCTGCTCAGGTGAGAGAATCACAGGCATTAACAACAGACACTCAGCTCCACTCTAAAACCAGGCTCAGCTTTCTCCTCAAGCTGTAAAAAGTGTTTCTCAAAACGACGCAGGTAATATCCCGATGTACTGTTCAACTAACTAACACCTTAATAATTACTGTTCTCTGCAACCGACGCAGCTCAGGAACACATTTCCCATCAGTCAGCTCGAGTACAGCCAGCGCATGCAAGTTGCACATAAGACATAAGACAGACACCCATATTCACCATTAGTGTTGGACACACTGCCTTTAACCCATTTGTGCAGTGAACACACTGTGGACCCTATATTAGCAACCTTTTGGCGAGCCGTCGACCGCACACCATGCAGCTTGGTTTAGGGCGTGTCAGTGCGTCTTTGCTATCGTAACGACAGGAAAAGTACACCTAGCGCATGACTTAGTCATGTACTAAGACTTTTTTAATAATCATGGCTGTGTTTTGGGGTGTAACGTGCAATAAACCAATCAGCATGTCACTTGCCATTCCCTTTAAGAGCCAGGGGCGGTCTGACTTTGACGGGGGTGTACATGCATTGGGCTGCACGCACCTGTGTTGACAATTTACTGCCAAGATAGCAATGAATGTCTGACTGTTGACGTCTGCCTAGGTTGTTTTCAGTCAGTGGTGCACCTGTGTTTTCAGTTGCCAAGATAGTGATACACCAGAAATTGACCTGAACACCCCTTATTTTAAGATCACCACGCCCATCGGCGTAGATATATTCGCAAGCACCGTTACTATTTAAACAATGCAGGCGGAAGGTGTGAAAATACTGTCGGTGGGGTATGAGATAGCAATGAGACAGGGCCCACTGACGGTAAGCACACATGCCCAGAGCAGTGGCTGACTATTGCTGCGGCACCTGGGTAGCAGAGAGGGTGAAGAGCCTTGCTCAAGGGCCCAACAGTGGCAGCTTTTTGTTTGTGCAAATTTTGTTTGTGCAGGCAATGCTGCACAGTGGAACAGTGCACCACCACTCTTGACTCAACTAAACTTTCATGAAGATCCTCAACCTGGGCTGTACACTCTGTATGTTCTTCATCTTTGGGAAAACTTACGTTAATCACTCTCTGAATTCTAATGGTTCAGTCCAAGCATCACCAGTCAACAACAC
>NC_132884.1:16126653-16259153 GCF_030463535.1 Salminus brasiliensis | reverse complement strand
TGGCCAACGCTCTTAACATGTCGGTGAATGTAGCATTAGGAATCTTTCCAAAGGACTCTAACCTGTGTCGCATGGTGTGCTTGCCTAGCTGGGAACAAACCCCAGTCTGCCAGAGAAGGTGGTGGTGTTATCCACTACACTACACAAATTCTACAGACTCTTTAACTCACTGATTGATCATCTGACTTAGAGACTGACTTACTCTGAATACTTGAAAGTATTTACTTTAAAAAGTTAGTCGTTCTGAGAGTTAGAGAGTCGATCAGAGAGATTATGTTAGGATGTCAGTGCATCAAGTCACCAGTCAGAGTCAGTCAATAAGTCAGTGATTCTGTGAGTCAATGAGACAGCTGGTGAATCTGTCAATAAGTTAATCAAAACGACAGTGAGCAAATGAGACTGATTTGTTGAAGTGTATCCAATCAGTCAGTCATTCGGTGAGTCAAAAAATCAGCCAGTGAGTCAATGAGTGAATTAGCAAACCACTGGGTCAGCATTGAGTTAGAGAGTCAATGAGTCAGTGTATAGGTTAGTGAACTATTGGAGGAACATGAAGCATAAGTGAATAGTTCATTTGCAAAAACACATACCTTGATCTGTTTTTGCAACTGAACTCATCTCAAGTTCACATCATAAAAATTATACCAGAAACCCTTTAAACCTTGTAAGCAGGTCCACACCTCAATACTGTGGCACTCCACAAAACCTGGCAAACTAATGGGCAAAACAATAGTTTTGCTTTAGGAATACGAACGGAATCATTGAATTTACAGTTTACGGGGTTAAACTGCAGGTAATAAAGACAAGCACAGTAAATAACTCTCCTCTAACAGCCTATCCCATTCAATCCCTATTTTCCCACCTGATGTGCAAACAACAGGTATTCAGGCATTTTCCTCTGCATTCCCAACAATGTATCACCCCTGTCTCCTGCAGCAGCACCAGCCAAACACGGCAGAAACCTGCCGTCAGGTCACATCAATAATGAGCTGAGCTGTTCGCTCATGTCAGCAAGGTGCAAATGAACCTCAGTGTTTGTTGGCATGTGTGTGTGTGCGCGCATTTGAGCGAGCGAGAGAGCGAGCGAGAGAGAGCGAGAGAGAGCGAGAGAGAGAGAGAGAGAGAGAGAGAGAGAGAGAGAGATGCAGCAGCACCTGGGCAGCTGTACACTTTGCTCTGAGCGACACTTCCCCTGCTCAGATGTCAGCAGGGCAGGTGGGAGAAAGCCTAAAAAGACAGATTCACTCTGACCCTGAAACTGCCACATATATACAGTCTTTGGCAAAAGTTTCAGCGTTCCTGACCAAATGCCATGTGCTGTTGATTTTAAGGGTAAGGGTGAATACGTTCACATCCTCTACAGAGGCACACATCGGCACATTTTACAGCAATTTTTCTTTTTTCGGTTATTTACTTAACAAATTAGGTAAAAAAAAAAAAGAAGTAAATAGATCAATGTAGCGTGTGCAGAAGCAATGGCACATTATAACTAAAGGGAACTGGGAATTGTACTTTGTACAGGAATTGTTTATATTTCAGTTTGTTTTCTGCAGAGAATCTGTTCTCTTATTTTCACTTATTAAAACAACTAAATGTGCCGTTGGACCAGGGGGAGTTTTAAGCTGAAGTGCACTGAAATCTTCCCACGCGTCTACATGACCCTCGACCACATCAATAAACTGTAAATTATGTGAAATAACAGCAGCACTGAATGCTTATATATGACAGAATGGAGCTTTACGGCTGTCCACTGTTCCAGTGTTAGTCATTGTCTGTGTGTATTGATATATATATATATATATATATATATATATATATATATATATATATATATATATATATTGATCCAGGATGTTTAACAAAAACATCCAGCCTTGGTTCTGTTCTCTTCAAAGGAGCTCTTCAATCACTCAGATTCAGTGGGATTAGTGATGTCCATGCACACTGTATTAATCCAGCTGTAAGCTTAAAGGAAGGAAGGCAAAGGCTAGGTGGATACAATAATAATAACAATAATGCTTTGTGGTGCAACAGGGGCTCAGAGTGGCCACTATGAAAAGAGGGTCTGTAGTTTGAATACCGGTCATGCTGCTAACCATCGGCAGCCGGAGCCCAGAGAGAGCACAATTGGCCTTGCTCTCTCCAAGGTTGGTAGATGGCACTTTCTCCCCACATCACTGCAGTGTGGTGCTGCTGGAGTGGTTAGGTTGCCTGGGGACGTTGCATCAGCGACAGTTCGGAAAAAGAGGCGCTGACTGGCCGCACACGTGCTGGAGGAAGTGTGTGTCTGCCCTCACTCTCCCAGTGTGGGGAGCATTGCATGTGTTAGGGGGAGAACATGTATGTATGGGTTGGGTAATTGACGATCCAAATTGGGCAGAAAATGGATAAAAATAAATAAATAATAAGATGATGATGATGATGATATATCCGATACGCAATACGATAATTGCTAGCCAGTTCGCTTTACCCAGCGCTTGTTTTGAAAACAATTTCTAGGAGGCAAAAGCTGGTAAAATACACTAATTGATAACTCGGCTCCCTTTTTTCATGTGTCACCCCTCCAGCTTAACTATAAAGGGAGAAATAAAACGAATTGAGCAAAGGGTATTTTCGTTTTTTTAAGGTCATTAATCTGAAAAATGGATGTTAAGGGGAAAAAAGAAAGATTCTTCAGCAGTTTTGTTTGTTTTGTTACACACAGCAAAATAAAATAATCACTGGCAAAAAAAAAGAAACTCTGAATGTTCTCCTTAACCTTCAGGGCTGCCGTTTACAAAAGGATGGCTAACAGATCACACCATGTCAATTCAACATTAATTACTGGGTTCTACATCTATCTTAACCATTTTCCCTGACATTTCAATGAGGCACTTGCCTGTAGAGCGTTTCTTCTTTTCTTTTTTTCTTTCTTTTTTTTTTTTGGTGAGACAATGAAGCTGTCTGGACAGATCACAACCCTTCTATTCAGATTCCAATAAAGAAGTTGTTAGACTGAAGAAGACTAATTACCTCTGAATGCTCTTAGCTGATGTATTATAAATGACACTTCAATTAAAGTGTACAATCACGTTTGCTCACCTTGCTCTCAAAAGCACCCTCATAATGAGAGCAAAAAAAAAAAAACCCCAAAAAAAAACAGCACGTACACATCCAGGCCCTTCAATAACACGTTCTGCCGCATTATTGCGGCTCAGCTTTCTGTCTCTCTCAATCTGCCGGTGATGAAGGAAGTACAGCAATACCTCCAGAGCCGAAACCAGGGAGAAAAGGGAATCAAATTAGCTTTCTCGCCCATCACTCAACTCTGAAAGCCTCTTCCCAAACTTGTTTGTTGCATGTCATTAGACGCAGAGGCCTGCGAGGAAAAATGTGTTTGCACGAGTGCTGGGGGAGCAGATCAATCAGGCTATTAATCTGGACTGAGAAATCGCTCCGTTTGTGCTGCTGTGAGCCTGACCCAGTTCGGAAATCTCCGGGTGATGAGCACAGGAGACAGGCCGCTAATGCTGGAGTGTTTGTTTCGAGCGGACAGTGAGCTATGGGAGATCAGGCAGACGCTAAGAAGGACACTGAGACTTTATTTCCAGTCTAATGTGTCCCTTATGTGCTGCTGGGAATTTTATAAACATCACCTAAAGGTTGCGCAATGCAGGGCTGTCAATGTGGGTGAGCTGACTGGAGTGTGATGTTCAGGTGGTTGGAATGAGATATGGGGAAGATTTCAGGTGAGACTGGTGTGAGATTTTCAGGTGGTTAGAGTGAGATATGGGGAAGATTTTTTAGGTGGCTGGAGTGAGACGTGAGATTTACAGGTGGTTGGAGTGAGATATGGAGGAGATTTTCAGGTGGCTGGAGTGAGACTGGTGTGAGATTTTCAGGTGGTTGGAGTGAGACTGGTGTGAGATTTTCAGGTGGTTGGAGTGAGAGTAGTGTGAGATTTTCAGGTGGCTGGAGTGAGAGTAGTGTGAGATTTTCAGGTGGTTGGAGTGAGACTGGTGTGAGATTTTCAGGTGGTTGGAGTGAGACTGGTGTGAGATTTTCAGGTGGTTGGAGTGAGAGCAGTGTGAGATTTTCAGGTGGCTGGAGTGAGAGTAGTGTGAGATTTTCAGGTGGCTGGAGTGAGAGTAGTGTGAGATTTTTTAGGTGGCTGGAGTGAGACGTGAGATTTACAGGTGGTTGGAGTGAGATATGGAGGAGATTTTCAGGTGGCTGGAGTGAGACTGGTGTGAGATTTTCAGGTGGTTGGAGTGAGAGCAGTGTGAGATTTTCAGGTGGCTGGAGTGAGAGTAGTGTGAGATTTTCAGGTGGCTGGAGTGAGAGTAGTGTGAGATTTTCAGGTGGTTGGAGTGAGACTGGTGTGAGATTTTCAGGTGGTTGGAGTGAGACTGGTGTGAGATTTTCAGGTGGTTGGAGTGAGAGCAGTGTGAGATTTTCAGGTGGCTGGAGTGAGAGTAGTGTGAGATTTTCAGGTGGTTGGAGTGAGACTGGTGTGAGATTTTCAGGTGGTTGGAGTGAGAGCAGTGTGAGATTTTCAGGTGGCTGGAGTGAGAGTAGTGTGAGATTTTCAGGTGGCTGGAGTGAGAGTAGTGTGAGATTTTCAGGTGGTTGGAGTGAGACTGGTGTGAGATTTTCAGGTGGTTGGAATGAGGTATGGGGAAGATTTCCAGTTGGCTGGAGTGAGAGCAGTGTGAGATTTTCAGGTGGTTGGAGTGAGACTGGTGTGAGATTTTCTGGTGGTTGGAGTAAGATATGGGAAAGATTTTCGGGTAGTTGGAGTGAGACGTGAGATTTTCAGGTGGTTGGAGTGAGACTGCAGTGTGATTTTCTGAGGAAGATGATTGGAGTGAGACTGAAGGGAGATTTTCAGGTAGCTTGGGTAAGAGTTCTCCAATATGTATGGTGAACCAGTAAGATACTAATGTCTAATGTGAATAGAACAGAATGCTTGAAACTGGTGTGACACTTTTAGGTGGTTAAATTGAGACTAGAGTAAGATTTTCAGGTAACTGGAGTGAAACTGGAGTGAGATTTTCTGGAGGTTGGAATAGGATCAGAGTAAGATTTTCAGGTGGTTGGAGTGAGATCAAAAATTAGAAGTGTATTTTGTAACATTATACTATATTTCATCATTTATGCTGGTAAAACAGCTTTTTGCCACTGTGCACCAAAGCTTTGGAGCACCCTCCATTAAGAGCTTTACAAAACAACTAAAAACACAGATTTTTTATATTAGAGTTTTTACAGAAATAGCAAAGTATTTTATTTGATTTACAGTATGCCTATCACCACTGTCACACAATGTATGTCCAAAATGGCAGTGTTTTACAGAAAAAGGAAAAATAAATAAATAATGGAAGTTAATAAAAAAATATTTTATTCCAAGTCATTTTGGAGCATTTCTATTGGTCTGTTACGCAAGTTGGAACAACTGCCAGACTGTGATGCTATATTATTTATAACTATATCCATTTATTGTACTTTTTATTTTTTCTTTATTTCAAATGTAATTTATTTCGTTTTTTTCTTTATTTGATTCATATTAAAATGTACTTTTGTTACTGTCCATTTCTTTGTTTAAGTTTGAGATGTATTCTATGTATGAAAGATGCAATACAAATAAAAATAAAGAAAAATATATAAAAAGAAAAGAAAAAAATCTTCTTCTTAATAATAATAATAATAATAATAATAACAATAATAATGCATTTATAAGAAGTCAGATATACAAATATAAGAAGTCACACAAAGCATGTAATTATGTTTGTTCTCATACTGGATGAGGGGTTAAGGGGTCACACTGGGCAGCCTTGCTCTACCCCAGCAAACTGTTTTAGGTTGAATAGGATTTTTCACAACAGCAGCTTTCGGACGAAAGACTTCTTCCCACTGGCCGTTTATTTACCCTAGGCCTTACTAATGACAGAGGACAGAATGGTTTCAGTGGACGAAGCCCAATTAGAAACAGGGGAGTTTAGTGTCTTACCTTTAAACAGATCTGTCTGGCTCTGAAATCTAGAACATCAAGAAGGTTCCTTGGCCTGCTGCCAAATGTTACCCGCTGCCCAGCTTGTGTGTGTTCCAGGGTGCTGGGAAGTGTGAATGAGAGAGCTGAGGCTAATGTATGTGTGTGAGAAGTCATTGCCCCAGTGTGTGTTGCGTGTGTTTGCACCATGCTGTGGCTGAGAGGCTTTATTAAGGATCAGCCTCATTTTCACCCTCACACTGCGCCCAATAGTTCAGCACACACAGATGTTGAGAAGGAGATGTGTTTCTCTCATCACTCCTCACTCCTCACACACCCACCCTATCCACATCCAGCACAACCCTGTTAACACCATCACTACATCTCTCAGCACTTTTCTACTTTTCTTCACTTCTTCCCATACTCTGTCTCATGTGACGACTGCCCTGGCAGCTCACTGACCGGGGGAATCGAAACCTGTACCTTGTTCTGTACAGTTTAATGGGAGTAAAGCCATCAGAACCAGAACGATAGTGTTTTATATGTGTCTGTGTACATAAACTGACATGACAGTGTTACGTCACTGCAGTGTTTAGCAAGAATAGCATTAATTGGTCCATTCATCATGGAAGCTGGATACAGTGTAAAGAAAAACTGCCAGATTCACATTGTCAAAAATAAAGATAAAAGGTTGTGTTGACAGTGATGCTACATTATTATACGATACAATAATAATTATTACACAATTATACAATTATTATACTACTATACTAATATTCTATTGATTGTACTTTCATCTTTCCTTGATTTTATATTACTATTATATATATATATATATATATATATATATATATATATATATATATATATATATATATATATAATATCATAATAATGATAATAATAGTAATAATAATAATAATAATAATAATAAAAAAACTTACATCACTTCAGTGTTTAGCAGGAATAGCATTAAAGGTAATGTATAGTAAAATAGTACTGTACTGTTTACAGTACCAAATACATCAAAACTAACCACTGACCAATACTGCTTAACATTTACTGTCATCACATATAAGTGCGTGCTGCAGGGTTCTGTGTCTACCAAACATTTTTTATTAGATATTTGTTATTATTCAAAAATATATATGACACTATCTAACTTTCAGTGTCTGGTGTCAGTGTCATCAGCCTAATTTTAATAACTTTAAACTTTTACCAGAGCACAGGGATGGACTGTGTACAAAATACACAGATATTATAGTTTGAAGGTGTTTGTTTACAGACATACACTTAATACTTACTACATTTCACATAGTGAGGTACCAAACTGAGCAAGGTCACCGGTTCAACATACATGTACCGGATTATCGAGTCCAGTGAATATCTCCCCTGAAATTATGCAGGTTTGGCTGTTTGAGAAATGCCCTGCACCCCAAGCTGAAATTGAGATTTTTGATTGGTTCTGCCACTGGGGTTGACTAGGCTCTGAACAATTTGAAGCTTCGACTAAATTGAAATTTAATTTTACCGCAGTCAGATGCCAATCAGTCTTTGGAATTTTGCTCTGCATTACATTCATCAATCTTTGCACACACAGCTGCAAGACTCCTCAGTACGAACGATATAGGACATAAACAGCACTATTCAGTCTCCCTACAGCTAGGGCTGAACTATATACCGGCGCTGTCCAATGAAAAACATGCATCTTCAAAATAATAAATTATAATAAGTAATTTGGAGCATTTCTATTGGTCTGTTCATCCAGAATTATGTACACAGTGAACAGAGCAGTTACAGGGTTCAAACCATGAAGAAAACTAATAAAAGGACACAAATGGAGATGCAGGTTTTCATTGGGCAGCGATCTTCACATCTGCAAATCTGTACTAGATGAAAATTCTCTACTATCTATTTACTGAAAAGGTCAGAACACTTCAGTAAATAGATATTTGAGTATCAATTTGATTCTGATATTTCTCTATTTTGCTGTACACTGCATGGATTTAACATAATACTGCAAAATAAAAACAAATGCTATTTTTTATTGTTAATGATAAACTGTGAAATATAGCGTACAAATGTCTACATAAGAAAAAACAGACGGCCCTAAGAAAATCTTTATTAAGAGAAAGAGTTTTTTGAGAATTACGTTTGGGAACATTCTTATGAATTTCTTTGTTTCCATCTTAAGTTGTGTCTAGATCTTTCGTAAGTTAGCTCATAAAAAAGCTGGAAATCCGGACCCAGCTCTTGATGGGCCTACAGTTGCCTAAGCTGTAAAGTTCATCTCTACAGCAGTCCTAACTACAGAAAGCACTGGAGTTGTATTTATAATTATGCTAAATATGCTCTTGTATAGATATTCTAATACTTCTTACTTTAAAAGCAGGTGTCTTGGCGGCACATCATTCTAAAAATCAGGTGATGGCCCTTTCAAATCAAAAGACCAAAAGACTAGAAGACAAGAACAGATCAGGACTGTGAAAACAGCTGTTTTTTTGTGTTGGTCTTAAAGGGGTAAAATAAGAGGGTGTGGGTACAATTTCAACAGTTAAAATGCTGGTCCCAAGTACCTACAGCAGGCGCTGAACCCATGCTGATGCTTCTGAAGAGCTTGGCCTTTTTTAGATAATTAAAATCCACCCAGTCAGTCAGTCACGGTGCTGCTGCTGCTGCTGATGTGAGCAGTGTTTGATGCAGCTAGATGTGATCATGGCTGGTGGTCTCTGTGGAGGAATTGCGGGATAGATAACAAGTCTAAAAGCGACATACAGGAATCAGAGCATTAGCCTAGCGAACAGCAAACAGCAGCCAATCAGAGCCTGTCTGAGCAGATTGCATCAACATCAGCACCTAGCACTCTCTTTCTCTTATTCCCTCGCTTTAATCACAGCTAGAGCCCAGATCAATAGGGCGATGTATTAAGCAAAGTCTCCGTGTCAAAAAAGAGGAACGAAAAAAAGGAGAATGACCAGACATGAAAGTGTTGAGGGACGTGTGAACAGCTGAAAGCAAATCAAGGCTTGCGCATCAAACCGCTTGTTTTATTGACAGCCTTCGTTAGCTTCGGTTCAGTGGAGTCAAAGTGAGTGCGATCACAGGAAGTCAAATGCAGAACTCCTTGGTCAAAAATATTGAGTTTTCCTGGGACTTAAAAGGGCTGCGTTTCTTTTCAAAGGAGACCAAAAGATGCATTTAAACGGCACATATTTTGGAAAACGCTTTTTTAAAATAGTTTATATTCTAGACGCCTTCAGAACACACTGTTTACTTGCCAGTACATTAGGGATGCAACTAATTATAATTAAGGGATCGCCCACCTTATTCCGCAACGCCCACTTTCAGGAGTATGGGTCTTACGCCATTCCTGCTCATTTCGTATGGTTTCGTTATGGTTCTGAAATAGACTACTGTTCTAGACATTGATTGTAAAGTAGCTGGCTATGCTGGTATGGTGCAACAGATAACACCAGTACCTGCCACTGAGCTGCCACACCCTGTGGGAGACTGGGATTCCATTCCAGGTCTGAGTGACTATGCTGCGCTACACCAAAAGAGTCCTTGGGCCAGACTCCTAACACTACATTGACCCACCTCTGTAATACCAGTAACTTTGTAAGTCGCTCTGGATAAGAGCGTCAGCTAAATGCTGGAAATGTAAATGCTAACCCAACATTCCAACAGGCTATTTAACGTTATTTAGAGCTCTTCACTAGCTAGCTTTCCAACACAACACAATAAGATCAGAGTGTTCAGGGGCACCATATCCAAGGAAGAGGACCTGTGTCTGTGGTTGAATGTGCTACATTAAAAACCTCCACCCAAGCTTCCAGATGTCTGCTCTTACCATTTTGTTGAGGGGAAACTCTGTTAGGAAGCTCCATTGAGGCAGATGCAGCGGGTTCTGGTGTTTTTTTTCCCTTCCACAACATGGTAAGCGTCAGAGATGTATAGAAAGGATGTAGAACTCCTTCACTACTGTACTTAAGTAGTAAAATGCTGTATCTGTATGTATGCTGTGGAGTTCTGGAGTTTCCTACTTCCACTTTTACTTCACTACATATTTGGGATGAGTTTAATACTTTTACTCCGTGGCATTTTTAATGCCACCCACATTATCACCACGCCAGAGCACTAGATGGCGCTGTCACCAGGTTTGATGAAGCCGCCTCAACACAGAGCAGGTGCAGTGAGAGCACTAATGCTGGAGCTTTGTTAGTTTATTCTGAGATGGAAGGAGAACCACCAGAACAAACACCATCTTCACCACCTTTAAATACTTGTATGTGGCTGAATGGCCTGAGACCTGTTAGCTGTAGTTTAGTTTACAGAGAGTTAAGCTCAGTGTTTTAAGCTGCTCTCCTCACTGGTTTTTACAGATGAAACTCTTGTATGTGGCAGGTGGAGTCAGTTCTGTTTAGCCTCTCCTATGGGCAGGTTTGTTCAGAGAGTTTATTGAAGACATGTTCGTGTTCATGAACTCTGTCTTGTACATCTCTGTACTGTGTACTACATCCAAAGGAATTGTGACAGCCCTTAAGTACTTAAGTAGTACATTTTAGAATAAACTACTTGCAGTACTTAAGTACACAAAATGTTGAATACTTTAGTACTTTCACTTTAGTGTGGTGCTTAAAGAACACTTAGACTTCTACTTAAGTCACTTTTTTGATAAAGCACTTGCACTTTTACTCAAGTCTGGGTCTCTAGTCCTTTACACATGTCTGGTAAGCGCAGGCAAATATTTGATATTTGTGTGGATGCTTTAAATTAAGAGGCTTCAACCACTGGCTCAGGTCCTCATCTTTTTTCAGCACAAAGTAAACAAACATGGCCACCTCCGTTGTTTAATAGAAAATAAGGTGCATATGATCTAAACAGATACAAATACAGACAAACAGGAGGTTCACTGTAGCTCCCAGTCCCAGTTTTAAACCCACTCCACACCAGACATGGCCTCCAGATTCACCCCAGACTCGGCCTACTTGTGTGCATCTGTGGCGGCATCCGAATCTGATCTGTAGACAATGGTCTGGCTAGCAGAGCTGACTAACTAATGGATCCAAATGGCTACCAGATCAGGCAAATCTAAGAAAAGATGTTGTCTGTCCATGGTTTGCTCCAGTGGCCTGAAGCACAGCCTCACTATAATTCAAAATAAAAGCATACTTCTGTACAAAGTGACCCAAATGCACAATAAAATTCACAAAAATACAATCACCCATTTCAGGTTATATGTGAGCTACATTTAAAATGACAAAAAATAACAACAGTAACTACATTAATACTAATAAATAAGATGAAATAGACATCATTTAATTATCTTTCTCAACCATTATGCTTTGGAAAGTCATTACCATCATACACTTTGCAGTATTATAACCTTTCCCTTATAGATGTGAGGCAAGATTAAGCCTGTTTTTCTCCCAGACAGGAAGAAGACCAAAAAGAATGAAATAAAAATGGGAAAAAAAATGTATAGACTTCATGTAAGCTGAAGTATACAGCATGTGCTTTGGTGTTTTGTAGGTTAAAAACAGCACTGAATATGGGTGCTGAAATTGTTCTCTCTCTGTAAATTATCAATCCTAATGGCCTGAGCAGTAAAAGCAAAAATGTCAGCTGCTGCCATTTAGCCGTCACTGCCTGTAGTCATTGTAGCTCCGTGCTAAAGGTATTTATGGCAGTAGAACAGATGAAAGCTGTTTGCTTCGTCAGGCAACAAGTCCAGGTTTGATGCAGGGAGAGAAAAGAAGCCTAAATAAGAAAGAGGCAATGATTAGAGATGAACGGATGTATGGACGGATAGGTCTTATTATACCTGGACATCATTGTCGTCGTCATCATCATTATCATTATCAGCGTCTAAACCACAGCGATGACAGCTGGGCCATTTTAAAGGCTTTACCATTCTCCACAAAGGAGCCAGACAATTTAAGCTAAAGGTTGAGGTTAACCAACAGAATCAGAGTCTATGGACATTCCTCATTTTAGGCTTAAGTATCCAGCTAAAATAGGACATCTTGTTGGTGTGTTGAGATTCTTGAGTCCTGGTCCTGCAGTTCACGCAGCTCATACATACATGACATTACTTTTCACAACTAATTCAGCTGGGGCTAGTATCCAGATCAGATTTACAAACTGAAACAAACCACCAATAATTATAATAACTCTTAACCGTCAGTCTCCAAAAACACTTCCTCTACTGGCCGAATAACGAGCCCAACCACCCAGTCACACTGCTACATTTCACAATAAAAATTCATGTTTTCAAAATGGACATCCACTGCAAACTTGCCCTGTTATGTATACCAAATTTTACCAAGCTACACAACACCATTACAGCAAAACTAACAAGCTCTTCGCTATGTGAACAATATATAATAATATAATAATATGATCACATTTGAAATCATGTTGCACAGGTAAGGTATTTGTAGCATTAAGAGTCTTGCCCATGGAGTCTTACTGGTGCAGAGGGTGCGCCTAAACTAAACCCTAGTCTGCCACAGAGAGAGCTATGTCGTTACGCACTATGCTCCATGAACCACTACCGCCATCGTTAGGATAGGACATGCCAATTGATATGTGGATGACCTTTGACAACAGAGCTATTTGTAAATGTAGCTAAACTGTCCTAAGAGTATGTTACAGTAATGCACATACTTTTTTCCCCCAGAAAGTGAAGTAAAAATCCACGTGAAAGCATGTAGATGGCATACTGCTCATTCTTTCTGAGAGAATGCTTGTATTGCTACCCAGTCAGCAGACTTTGGCAGTTTGAACATTAGCGATCTTTCGCGTCTTTCATTCTAAAAGCCCACAAGCTTTTTGGTTATTGTGCATTTAGCAGCTGCTATTGATAAGATAATAATGAACGTCCCACTGGGCACTAATTCTGTTTTGACAGCTCCACAATGTATAGCTGTAATGATAATTGAGACGTCCATCAAGGACCTCCAACACACATCAACGTCAAGAAAAATGGCTGAAGTGTGGAGTATTAGCATTCATTCTACTTCAATTTCTTCAAATCAACACAGACCAGATACCAGCAAACCTACCCATAGCCACCCAGTGCCTTTTTTTTACATGTTGCTTACTTGAAGTTAAGGAAAGTTAA
Source organism: Salminus brasiliensis (assembly GCF_030463535.1). Lineage (NCBI taxonomy): Eukaryota > Metazoa > Chordata > Actinopteri > Characiformes > Bryconidae > Salminus > Salminus brasiliensis. The sequence goes on along the minus strand of NC_132884.1, from coordinate 16,246,062 downwards.
GCAAATGATTCAGTTATTGATTTAAAGCAAAAACAGAATTTATGGTGTGCCATAAGGTTCTATTTTAGGGCCTTTAAAAATTATATAAATTCTAGGGGTTTAAGGAGTTAATTCTGTTAATTCTGTACAGATGTTCTTTTCTTTTCTGTAAATACATCTTTCAGCTCTTTATTACCTTTATTACCTTTAGTACTTTCTACTTTTTTTAATTTATCCCCTACCCTATTTATTGTTTAGTGTAATTTTCCTTTAGTTTAAGACTGTGTTCTGTGTTTCTTTGTTACTTGTCATACGTGTTGCTCTCACCAAGACAAATTCCTTGTATGGGTAACATACTTGGTGAAATAAAGAGATTCTGATTCTGATTCTGATTCTAATTCGCTGAAAATTCAGATCAGTTCTATGGAAAGGGCAGTACAATTGTGTTTGTAAGTAAAGAAGATAATTTATTCTGATTTTAATTTATTTATTTCTGTCAGTTTTGCCACTGAAGTGGGAAAAAACAAACAATAGTCTGCAAAAGTAATCCGTTATATGACTAACTACGTAACTAATCATGCAATTATGTAATTACATATCAACAGCTATATAATGTAGGTCAGATGTTTAACAGAACGACAGTAACGACTCTAGACTAAGAGCTAAAGAAAAGCACCAAAGCCTGAAAGGCTCAGCACTTCTGCTTCGAGTGGCTTTTCTTAAGAAAGATCTCATCCTGGCAAATGGCTTATTCTTTCCTTCTATCTTTCACAAAGATTAACACCATCCTATTACCTCCACATTAAGGAGGAAAAATGCTCTGGTAAATGGACTGCTACTTAAAACACTAAACTCAATGTTCTCTCTCTCTCTCTTTCTCTCTCTCTCCTCAACATATTCTCTATGAATCTCTCTTCCACTTCCCCTTTCATTAGCACTGGTCCTGGTCCTCGATTAAGCAAAATAAAAATTCACTGCATTTGATTAATCCCTCTCTTTATTCAAAAGGGAGCAGGTCCCCATTGGCTACTCTTATATATATCCACATCTTCAGAGCTCACTATCAATAATATTACCATTCTGTACACACACACACACACACACACACACACACTCATAAAGCAAGCACTTGCATACACATTTGTGTTTTTTACAATGTCAGGCCCTGTGGCCATAGATATGGTATATCCCATATGTATTACATGTACCATCACTGTTGGAGCAAAAACTTGCCTCTGAAAAATGGGAAGAGTACTTTGTCTGTAGTGCTGTACACAACCATAAAATAATTAAAATTAAAAAAAAAAAAAAAAAAAAAAAAAAAAAAAAAAAATATATATATATATATATATATATATATATATATATATATATATATATATATATATATATATATATACATACAGGAAATCATAATAAAGTCTCAATAATCAAAATCAAAACATCTGATGCTTTGGTGTTTGGTGTGTCCACTCTTTACCTCCAAAAGTTCTGTTTTAGAGGCTTGAACACATTCAGTGTGTTACGGGACAGGGGTTGGGGTTGGCGGACCCAAGTGCTGAGCTCTTGGCTTTTTTTTTGCTTGTTTGTTATTTATTTATTGGATAATGAATATTTATAATAACCAAGGATTCAGAAAAGTTCAAGCATGTAAATATGAAAATGAAAAAATAGAAATGCTTGAGTTTAACGTGCAGAAGCCGGGCACCCATCAGAACGAGAGGGCTGTGCTTTATCTCTGCTCTACCGAGGAAGTGGGAGAAGAGGTGGACAAACTATCCCAAGAGAAACGGAGGAAGTGGCAAACACAGAAGACGCCAAAAATGTCTTTTTCAACAGAAATGCTTTGTATAAACACAGTTCACGAAACTAAAGACTAAAGGAGATCAACTGAGCTTCTTTTAGCTCTGCTCACGCTTGCCACTGATACTGGCTTTTAGTTTTAGGTGCAAACTTTTCTACTGAGTCAGTACTGATGTCTGTTTGTGAGCAGGTGTGAGCCATCAGCGTTGATTAGTGCTGGGGCTTCTAGGAAATCTGTAGTTTTGGGAGCTGCTCTTAGCAGTTCTCCTTGTATTGGGCCCTGCTGTCCCCCTGCTGGAGACCAGCGGCGCCTGCTGGCCCCTTACACCATGATGTAGTGGTCTGAACTGGGGCTGCGGAGTCTCATTGTTCTAACAACACCAGCAGCTTTAGCAGTTTGATTTGATCAAATTGCCAATCGATGGTTCTGGCCTGCGAGCTAACCACGTTACTCAGTAGTGTGGCGGCGTATGCGGATGACACAAACAATAAAGTGGCTCACTGAGCACTTTATTACTTTCTTCACAGTTATGGCATTTTTACCCCTAAAAAACCCCAACAACGCCACCCACTAACACACACACAGCCAGATGTATGATGTACATACTTTCAACACACACACACACACACACACACATCTTACATTCCTTTTCTTTTGTGCATGAGGACGCCTTTCATTTGAGAAAGCCAAATGTCAGGTTATTTATATAGCTGTGGATTTGACAGTAAATAAGAGTGCAGCAGTGTGAATGTCATGTGGATATCACTCTCTAGGCCTCAGTCACAAGAGGACGTGTTTAATTAAAGAAACCTCCGCACTGCACCGCAGGGATCAGGGTAGGAGATGCTGTAGCAAAGCTTTCGTTTAACCCAAACTATACCACTCAGCCCCTTCTAATTACTGGACTCAGCTACTTCAAGGTGCACTCATTTGCTGAATCAGGTGTTTAGTTATGCACACACAGCTTGTATAATCTTTATAGAAATGCACTGCATAGAATAGGGTGCCTTGGAGCTGCCACTCACAAGCTTAAAGTCTCTATGCCCACTGCCAAACATCAGCTGAACGGGTATAAATCCCCCCTCCCCCCAAAACGGCTCTCTGGAGTGATGGAGCACCGTCCAGTACCTTTGCTATAAGTTGGAGAGGAGTTTGTGATTCAGAACTTCAACTCCTGACCTCACTAATGTGTGTGGGTGGGTGAATGCATTCAAATCCTCACAGCAATGTTCCAACATTTAGCGTACAGCTTTGGTACAAAGAGTAGAGGCTGTCCATGAAACCCTCTGATTTTAGAAGAGACACTAAAACTCTTGGTGTAAAATAGCAACTGCACTGGTCTGCTGTGGTCAGTAAGATATCAGGTGTAGCCGAATAAAATTCTGAAACGACTGGCTGATTAAATTGATCCACTCCTAAGCCTGAATTTGGTGTCATCACTGTCAGGACAGGTTTTTCACTTGCTAACATCATTTAAACCTGTCAGCTGGTCTTTATGGACCACAACCTGAAGCCGTGTTGCCATTCTATAGTCTGCATCATACCCGTATAAAGAACTTGGGCCCTAAGCTGGATTTCTCTAGGACCGAAATGAATAGGATTTTTTGAAAATAGCATCTGTCGCATCCTGTGAAAAACAAAGCCATCACAAATTTGTTATTTCCTGTGTATGTTTTTCTGTGTATGCTTAAAGAAGGATCCTGTGAATTTCACTATGACATTATAAGACTGTTGAATGTGGTTCGAATTGAGGAAAGTGACAGATCCCCAGCTCTGACACAGCAGCTAACACACTAGGGATGATGTGTGGAGGAAGTGCCGTCAACCCACCCCTGAGAGAGCAATGCCAGTTGTGCTCTCTTGGACTCTGGCTGCTGATGACAAGCAGCATGACCCTGGATTCGAACCAGCGATCATCATTGGAACGTTGTAATAGATTTAGCCCGCTTGTAGCATTGATGTAGCAATAATAATATTTTGACTTCTTAATGACCTCATAATTCATTTCACTCTAGAGCTCTGTTGCTTAAATGGCTAATTTGCTACATTATTCTCCTGCTTCTTCTTGATATTCGGCATTACATCCATGACTGAATTCAGAACAGGCCATTTTTGCAAAATGTGACATTTACAGACTGCATGGATTGTGAAGATAACAGCATGTTTTGAAAGTTTACAAGTGTTTACAAGATGCATCATGCTCTTTCGTATCAAGAAAATCAGTTTTCCATGAGGAAAATTCAGTTTCCTATGATATGGGCCCTATAAAGTTCCCGATATCTGGCCAAGTCTTTTGCCTTGCTGAATGTACAGCTTGTACTGTTTGAGAAGACGTCGATTTTTACCCAACCCCACTTTAGCCCCCATTGTGTCTGAGTCCCTTATCGCAGGCCGTTATCACATAAACAGCAGCGGTGCCCTTGCTGTTCCTGCCGACGGATCCGAAGGCCGTGTTTACCATCTCGGAGAACGGAGATGATAGTGGCGCTCGGCTCAAGGACGCGCCACGGAGGAATCTCAGCTTACGCGTCAAGATCCGCTCACACAGGGCCCCGCTGAAGGAAAAGGTCAAGAACACTCGCAGTCTGCATCGCCACGGCAACCGTATCCAGCACCATTCATCACAGATCATGTGACACCCCAGGCGGGCGGCACCACTTGTCAGCATTAGCAAAGGACCTGTCAGTTAGCAGGCTAGTGCAGTAGCGCAGAGAGCTAAGGTTCAGTTAGCCTGACACTTCTGCACAGATACACTCACAGGCCACTTTATTAGAAACCCCTAACTTTCAGAATACTGCAAGGCCAAATAAGAAAACACTTTTAATTTGGGCTGTAAGGTTGCACCCACTGCTGACACAGATGTGCAAATGCACACAGACAGCTTGTCTAGTCCCTTTAGAGAAGTATTGCCAATAGAATAGCTGAAGCAGATAAACATGAACCTGTTAGCATCATGCCTAATGCTAGAGGGGCTAGAGGGGCTAGAGGGGTATAGAGCTGTGGAGCAGTGGAACTGTGTTCTCTGGAATGAGGATGCTCCATCCAATACTTCCGGGATGAGTTAGGGATCAGGTGTGGTGTCCATCCAACGTCCTGACTTCACTAATGTTTTTGTTGCTGACAGCAACCCAATCCTCACAGCAATGCTCCAAAATCTAGCAACAGTCTTCCCTGAACAGTAGAGACAGTTACCAATGTCTCTACTGTCCTTGATGTGAGAAGAAACAATGAATGAGCAGGTGTCCCATTACTTTTATTAGTATTTTGTAGTTTTGATCACTTTATAAAGAGAGTTTTTCATCATCAGTGAGGGTTTTCAGTGAGGGAATTGCAGTGTTCCATTAGCAAAATTCAGTTTTCCTCAAAAGCAGTTCTTTGCTAAATTTAGTTTCCATTATGTAACTTTGATGTTCCGTGAGAAAAACTTACTACTTACTTTTTAACAAAACAATAGAATATGTCTTTGTTCCTGATTTAGGCTAACTGCAAATAAGCAAACATAAATTTATACATATTATTATGATTTGTTTGTCACATTTTTCTCCAAATTGGGTATTGTCAATTAACCCACCCGTTCGAAACTCCCCCTAGCACTAGCAATGCTCCAGACACTAGGAGGATAAGGACTTAAACACATCTTTTTCAATACATGCAAAACAATTGTGTGCAGCCAATTGTGCACTCGTAAACTCTGGCCACTGATGGCAAAGTGGCAAACTTGCAACCCCCAGGCCATTGTGGAAGGGCAATATGCAAACGTATTGGCCCTACTGGGTCCACTGGCCCTGTTAGCTCAGGCAAAATCCATTACTCATCTGAGACGACAAACCTACAGATTTCTCTTGACTATCTTAGAATTATAACGTTAGCCTCACCAGTGCCATCCAAAAACGTAAGCCCAGACTACTAGTCTCTTGCCTAAGCCTTCCTTTGCCACAGTTAACCACAGACTATCTATCTATCTATTCTCTTTTGGATCAAAATGAGTAAAAATACACAACACCTAGTAAATTAATACTACCACCCAATATCTACATGAATCTAGTGGTCTCCAGCCCTCCCTCTGTAGAGCTACCTAGGTTTGGATCCAGTGTCTGTGGGAGGGTAACTCTTCCACACTGGTGGAACTAACCAAGTCTACATAATGGCTGAAGCACACAGAGAAATCAGCAACCAACCCTGTGTTCTTCAAGCAACATCTATAATCCAGTGTTTGACAATTAATATTGACCAATATCAATTTACAAAGAAAGAGAAAAGTGGCTGTATGCATTGGAAGATCTCTGAACTGATCTCTGCATAGTGTTATTTCCCTGCATTAATATATTTTTGATCCATCATCAATTTCAAAATAGTGAGGTATGTGCGGAGGATGTCAGACTGGTCACAGAGTGAGAGGTAGTGGCAGGATGGCAGCTATTAAAATTAGTTTATACCTCCTTTTTAAAGTTTTCTAGCTAATTATAACAGCTGCAGTATTTTCTGCATCTGGTGAAGCTTAGTCCCTAATGACTGTGTGGCAGTTTTGTTTACAGTTAGACAGTAAAGTCTGGGTTCATTTAAAGCCAAGTCAAAGCAGCTCAAAATAGCCCAATTTTCAGGTTGCTGTAACTGTATACCTACAAGGCCCTACTAATTGGGATGGTGGACCATTCTCATTATGGCTGTTGCACTGGCATGGTAGTGTGTGCGTGATACTGGTATTAGTGCATCAGACACAGTGGCGTTATAGGGTGTTTATATAGGTCAGTGTGATGTTGAGTCCGCTACCCAACAACATCCAGCCAAGAGTGGCTCTGTGGTCGGAAACTGTCAACTGATGAAGGGCTATATGAGCAATATGAAGCTACACTCCTAAAACTGAGCTGTGGGTATGAAGACCCCTTAAAACTGGTAAAGAGGGGTCCCGGGTGGTCCAGTGGACTAGCGTTCAGAGGTTTGCTGGTTCGAATCCAGATCACGCTGCTAGCCATCTGCAGCCAGGGCCTCGAGAGAGGGCAAATGGCCTTGTTCTCTTTAGGGTGGGTAGATGGCGCTTTCCCCCCACATCACTCTAGTGCTACGCAGGGCATCACTGGCATCTGCTAGCCAGTGCGTCAGAGCCAGGTATACAGCACTTCGCTCCTGGCGCATTGGTTGCTTAGGGATGTCGCATCGGTGTGGCTGGCTGCACGAATGTCGGAGGCCACGCGTGTTGGTCTCGCCCTCACAGTGTTGGGGGGCATTGCATGTGATGGGGGAGGGAGAGAATATGTACGAGTTGGGTAATTGATCATCTAAATTAAATCTGAAAAAAGGTAAAGAACGTTTGGCCCAAAAATTGTTATTCTGTGGCATTACGTAAATAACCATTTGTAGTCCTTTAAGAGTGTATAAGGGGGTTCTAATAAAGAGGCCCAGGGAGCATAAATACCACCCAGTTTCATTCTGCTGATTGTAAAATGTTAGGATATAGAGTGTTCTCTTCTACAATAAACAACACAGTTGCCTTCCGGCTGAAATGTAGCTGTTGAAGTCTAAACAGTTATCGGAAATGAGGCATAAGATACAGACAGAGCATGAAAGAGAAACTAAAACGGGGGGGGGGAAGAACAGTGAAAGCCAAGAAACTAGAAATTAGCAAGTAAAGTCGTCAAGAAATCAAGCACATATCGAAGCCATATGGCCGAATCTGCGGCAGCGACAGGCTCGACATCGATTGTTTTTTGGAGTAAACAGCTGCGCTATTTCTGCGCCAGGAGTCATGATAGTCTTTGTGCTGTGTTTACACAGCCGTACAGAGGCCCCTAAGGATTGTGGGTTTTGTAGTAAACCCCAGCTGCTGCTCTCGTGTGTGCTGTAGCACAAAGAAGAGAAAGTCTGTGTGTGTCTGTACGTATGCTGTTGCCAGAACTGCAGTGACTGTGCATTCTGAAAATGCTGTATCGCGAGAAATAAGCTTACCAGGAAAATGATGCTCCTTTTTAACCATTTAAACTCCGGTATCATTATTCAACTACTAAGACATTAATATTGTTCGGCTGTCTGTCTGTCTGTCTACACATTTTCTTTTCTCTTAGATTTTGACCTACAGGTCAGTAGTGATGGTCAGTAGTGGTCAGCAGCAGTCACTGTAGTGCATCAGTCTCTGCCCTCGTCTCGTCACCTTTTCTGGCTTTTCTTCAGTACTTTTTCCCTGCAGGAGGATGGAGTGTGATGACTTTGACAGGCGGGATCTCTCGGGAAGCTTCCTGGTGCCAATCTATCTGGAAGGGTCAAAGAGGATACGAGGGGAATACGCCAGGAACACTAATTAATGTGGCGTGCGTGTGTGTGCATGGAGGCCTCAGAGGAAATAGGATTTTTATTTTTTTGTATGTGTGTATGCATGTATTTGTCTGTTTGTCTATCTATCTGTCTTTACATCCATCCATCCCTCCCAATTTCATTTCTGCATTAAGGCCTTTCATGTTAGTCATGAAAGCACTCCTCCTATACACAGCAACAGGAGATACTGGTCCATAAACAGTCCCAATAAACACCCCTACACACCAGAATAGGAAATATTTATCCTATATACTGCAGTTAAAGATACTGTCCCATAAACAACCTCATTAAACACCCCTATACACTGCAATATCAGGTATGGTCCCATTAACAACCTAATAAATAATACACCATATACACTGCAGATACACCATATACATAGCAGATAAAGTCCCATAAACAACCTTATTAAGCATCCCTTTACACTGCGATAGCAGGTATGATCCCATCAACATCATTAAATACCATATACACTGCAATAGCAGATACTGTCTAATAAACAACTTCATTAAACACCCCTACAAACTGCAATGACAGATAAGGTCCCATCAACAACTTCATGAAACACCCCTATACACTGTAGTAGCAGGTATGGTCCCATTAACTACCGCATAAAACACCATATACACCTCAATAGCAGACCTCATTAAATACCCCCATACACTACAATGTCAGATATGGTCCCATAAACAACCTCATTAAACACCATATGCACTACAATAGCAAATATGGTCCCATAAACAACCTCTATAAACACCTCTATACACTGCAGTAGAAGATATGGTCCCATAAACAACCTCATTTAACACCCCTATACACTGCAAAAACAGATATGATCCCATAAACAACCTAATGAAACACCCCTATACGCTGCAGTAGAAGATATGGTTCCATAAACGACCTAATTTAACACCCCTATACACTGCAATAACAGATATGATCCCATAAACAACCTAATGAAACACCCCTATACGCGGCAGTAGAAGATATGGTCCCATAAACAACCTAATTTAACACCCCTATACACTGCAATAACAGATATGATCCCATAAACAACCTAATGAAACACCCCTATACGCGGCAGTAGAAGATATGGTCCCATAAACGACCTCATTTAACACCCCTATACACTGCAATAGCAGATAAAGTCCCATAAACAACCTCATGAAACACCCCTATACACAGCAACAGCAGATACGGTCCCATTAACATCCTCATTAAACACCCCTATACACTGCAATAGCAAATATGGTTCCATAAACAACCTCATTAAACACCCCTATACACTGCAATATCAGATATGGTCCCATTAACATCCTCATTAAACACCCCTATACACTGCAATAGCAAAAAAATTAAACATCCTCTTACACTAAAATAGGAGATATTGGCCAATAATCATCAATGTTGACGTATAAACAACCTCAACAAACATCCCCATACACTGGAATAATAATAAACAACCACAATATACACTCCCAATCCAATTCCTTGGCGAAGAGAGGCAATTTGCTGATAGCCTACCATAATAGTTTAATACAAGCAGGAAATCCCTGAGATCAAATAACTGTCCACGTCTCGACATGGCCTCTGCGTCCACAGAAGTCTTGGGGATTGAAAGGGGGCGCCATGCTAGCTAAGCAAAATGCAGGAGCACCAACTTAAACTGGAGAGCTTTAGTGGAAACAGGGACACTGCAGGAGCGTCCACTTTAATTTCATATCCTTATCATTCTCATACCGACCTCACAGATTATTTTATTCCTCCAGTTATGCTAAGCAAACCGGTCATTACCTTAAAGTTTAGATGACCCTATTTAATTTAATTTAACCCATTCCACCATAAATAGATAATGACCACATTTAAGGTGGAACAGAAAACCATGAATCTGAAGAGATGTTTTTTTACTCATTTCAGAAGCAGGAAAACAGCAGGTGTGGATATGTCTGTGTGGTAAGCCTCACCATCAGCAGAACACACATCTCAATGAATAAAACCTAAGTTGGCCAAAAGGTAAATCATGTTATTTGCTGTTTGGTAGGTCATATGATTAACAGACTAGCCCATATACTAGCTATGCCATTGCCAGGGCTTCATTCTCGTGCAAATTAACCACTAAATGTATGGGCAATGTAGGCAATGCAGAAGGTTAAATCCCAAAGTGTTAACCTCTAATTAAGGTAGGAGCTACCTAAAATTCGAATTTCACAGTAAATTGTCTATCAGGCGGAAAAAAAGCTCATTTCACGGTCCGCCACCCGATTTTTACTGCCATGATTTTGGTAGGACCCTGCATATACTGTAGAACAGGAGATACCAGAGTCAGTCAATATTAAACATATCACAATGTGTTAAATCATCAATTTACATTCCGATTCCCGAACCACAAAAAGGTCAATGGAAACTCATGTACACTATATGGACAAAAGTATTGGGACACCTTCTCACAATATTTATTTTTCTTCCAAAATCAATGGCATTCTTTTTTTTTTAATCCTGCTTTTGTTGGAGAAACTGTTTGTACTTTTTAGGGAAGAATGTTTTCTACTTTACTTTGGAGCATTGATGTGAGGATTTGATTGAATTCAGTGACAAAAATGATCAACACCCAACCTCATCTCATAAGTACTGGATGGAGCTCCATCATTCCGGAGACACAGTTCCACTGCTCCCACAGCTCTATTCTATTGGCACTACTGCTCTACAGGGACTAGACAAGCTGTGTGTGAATTTGCACATCTGTGTCAGCAATATGTGCACCTTAGAGTAGCTAAAAGCACTCATTAGAAGGGGTGTCTACATACTTTTGGATAAAAAAGGTGTTTCTGTATACACATTTAGGGGGGAAATGATGGAATCTGAGGAGAGAAGGGAATGGTCCACATAGCCTGACTGGAGCTTGTTAGTTAGCCCAATATCTCTAGTTTCACAGAAGATAGACTACGTCTCTCTCACTAAGAGAACTGACAAGCAGCAAAGCTCTACAAACAACATGCAATGACAGCAGATCTAAAAGAGTTAGCCCAAGCATGTTCATATCTGAGGAGATTGTACATTTCCTTCAGATTCATATGCTCTCAGAGCTTGCCTGAACACACTTCTGAAGAACTTCTTCAAATCAATCCAACCATGTTTGGGCTATGGCAACACCGATCATTAAATTCAGGCTTATTGAGGTGAAATTTGGCCCTTTAGGTCAGTCAGAACAGGCCATCTCACATTTACTGCAGCATTTACTGCAGCAGTGTTCCCTATCCCATTTAGTGTGGTTGTGGGATGTGAATGGGTTGCACGGCTGTGTGGTTGAAGAGGCTCCATTTCTGACAGCTCGGCGAGGAAAAAAAAACAGAGAAATCATATAAATAAGCAATCGCCAGCGCTTTCAATTACTGTTTATCTTCTCTCCCAATGGTGAATATTTCAGCTTGTTTAGGTTCTTCACTTTGTGTGGAGCCTTCTCAGCCACGCTTCCCCTCACAGCGGATATGCGAGCGCTCGTCCCTCAGCAGGGCTTCACCTCCAAATCAAACCCCAAAGCTCTGGAGCTCCACACATACACACACACACACACACACACACTCACACACTACGCTTCATCATTTCATAAATGCTGAAGGCAGCGTTTGAGGCGCTGGACAAATATGAATATTAATTATCACACCAGGGACCGTAGGGATGTGCTGCAAACATCGAAGAGCATTGGCTGATCGTGAGTTGAAGAGAGAGAACGCCGGTCCAAACCCATAATGCGCTTAATGATATGCGGAGAGAAGATCAAAACCCCCACTTCTGAAGCTGAACACAGGGCCAAACCAGTGCTTTTTAACCAGCAGAAACGCAGACTACGGACCAGGCTGCTAGGATCGGTCCGGTCTGTTCTGGTCTGTGCTCGGGATGGAGATGGAAACCAGTTGCAAATACTGCAGACACTGTGTACTCTGTATGTAGTTGAAATGACAATAAAACCCACTTGACTTGACTTGAGACTTGTCTCACGCTATAGTGAGTTTCTTGAGTGTTCACCCTCGACACCCTTAGACAGTGTCAATAATTTTGGATGAACAGACCTCTGTTGCTCTAAATTTCTTGCAATACACTCTTACTTTACATTGACTTCTGTTCAAAGTTCAGAATAGGTTTGCCCTCTCCTTTAAAATCCTGTAAAAAAAAATTTGGAGATACAGTGCCTTGCAAAAGTGTTCAACTTTTCACAGCCCAGACTGTTGTTCAGCAGAAGAAACCATCTAACCTGAAGGCAATGGAGCAGTTTTGCCTTGAGGAATGGGCAGAAATCCCAGTGGCAAGATGTGGGGGGTGAATAGTTATTCACACTGAAGTTTTCTGTTATTTTGTCCTATTTTTGGTTTCATATCAATATATATACAATGTCACAATATACAATGGTATATATACAATGGTTTCATATCAATATATATACAATGTACATATATATATATATATATATATATATATATATATATATATATATATGTGTGCACATATATATGCGAACCCTCAAATCAAAACATGCTCAATACTTGTAAGGCACTGTACATGTTTTTTATTGGACAGCGATATATGTGTACATTTGTTTATGTAGCATTTCTGGATGTAAAAACAAAAATGCAAACATACTGTAAGAGGGAGAATTTTGATTATTTTTGATGAGAAAGAGTTGCATGGTTTAATATTGCATAATTTAATATTGGGCTTATTCACCATATTCCTTTAAAACCTTTGGTTTTAAGATATAGGCTTACTTTATTCATTTATTCATAATTTAAAAAAAAAATCATATTTATTACTGTTATTGATTTGATATCTAGTGTTGAACAGTAATAATAAAAAAAAATAAGCAGCAAAAAAAGCTTTACACCATATTAAAAAAAAAACTCTCTACCTGTGGAATCTCCACTTTTTACAGCATATCCCCTTTTTTTTTAAATGATAAAATGTAAAGCTTGTCATCGCCTATAAAAACAGCAACTTCCAAGGGTTAAACGAGCAATGACAAAGGGGGGGACTGGTGGGGACAAGGCCATCAAGGTGCTCCGATAAGTCTTAAACGCGCTCAACTTCGATAACTTAAACACGTTCCTATGAAAAATAAACAGTTTTTTTTTCCTGTGTTCATCCGGAGGATGCTGTATATCAGAACGGCCTGCTGTAAACAGCCCCATCTCAAGCAATCTCTCAACCAGATCAGCAGAAAGCAGATTATTATCAGCGATAGTGAACGAGTCCGACACTGGAGGACATTAGTGGCAGATAAACGATCCGCTCTCCTCCTCTCCGTCTCAAACACAATATTCATCTCTCGCTTTGCAACCTCTAGACTCTGCTGGGGAGGGAAGGAGACCTTAATCTGTCCCTTCTTACGCTGCTGCACCCAGTGCCAAGGATACACCTTTTTATTTACGACTGAAAAGATTCAGTCAGAGAATTAAGGCTAAGAACATTAGCATTAGCACATTGCTAGCTAAAATATCCATTTTACAACTCCGTAGTCTCGATTCCACACAAACAAAATTTACCATTCATTTCACAGGCCTTTTCAATTATGTACACTATGTCCAGATGTTTGTGGACACCCCTTCTAACGAATGCATTTAGCTACTTTATGTTGTGCCCATTGCTGACATAAATGAGCAAATGCACACACACGCACACACACAGCATTACCAATAGAATAGGACTCTCTGGAGCAGATAAACATGAACCTATTGGTACCATGCCTAATGCCAGGCGTGGGCTAGAGGGGTGCAGAGCCCCCAGCATTAAGCTGTGGAATAGTGGAACTGTGTTCTCTGGAATGATACTTTTGGCATGAGCTGGGGAGCTGGGGATGAGATGGGATGGTGATCATGCAACATTTTGACCTCACTAAGGTTCTTGTTGCTGAATCAATCAAATCCTCACAGCAAAAAGCCAATAAAAGCAGGACAACCCCCTTTTTTAACACCCTTGACCAAGAAACAATGAATGAGCATGTGTCCCAATACTTTTGTCCATATAGTGTATATTGTTCTGCAACATTTTAATTATGGATGGAAGGTGTCCTGATGTCCTGATCAGCTGAGAACCTCCAACAAAAGCTCGATGGGCTCCCAGGTAGGCCAACCGTCTTTGGCCCATTGCTGAGAGGAGTCATCCACAACCAGGTGTCCAAGAAAGTCATGGTCAGCCTTTATCTTTCTGGGCAGATTGGATAGTCTTCCCTCTCTCTCCTATATCTTAGCATGATGCTAGTTGCCTTGGGTGTCTGTTAACTGATGTAACAGAACTGGCAGTTAGCATTGCCCTTTAGATGTGTTCAGCTGTCCAAAGATGTTGCATCAGCAACAATTTGAAACGAAGTGCTTGGCTGGCTTTGCATGTCTCAGTGGAAGCGTGTGCTAGCCTTCACCTTCCCAGTGCTAGTGGCTTTGTGTGATGGGGGAGTAGATGGGAATTAGCGGTAACTAAACTGGAAGAAAATTGGGAAAGTAAAAAACAGACAGCTCGAGGTCACATACACAAACATTACTGAAGGCGTTACTGCACCTGTCAGACGTCTCTGTAAGACCTATGACGTGCCTCAGTGTCCGCATTCGCTGCATTCATCTATCTATAAAGGAAGCAGGTCTGCCTCTTTTCAAAACAGAGACATGAGGGGAACTTGGTGTGTTGACTCAGAACCCAGTGTGTTTTTGTCCATCCAAACAGGGTAATTAGCTCCGTTCTCCTGCTGCTGCCCCCGCAGGCTTGCTGCTCTCACAAATGTCAAACTAGCCTCGATCGCCCTGACCCAGAATGCCTAGCAGGGGCATTTTTTTCCACACTTTTGAGCTTTCCCCTATGGCTTTTCCCACACCCTCGTGACCTGACCTGCCGCTCACATTGATCAACATAGATTTGATTTTCACAGACAGGCGAGAGGTTTTGGGAGAGTGCCTTTGACTATGTGTGTGTGTGTGCGCCGAAACACTGAGGACTGAACGGGGCCATTTACTAGCTTGACAACCAAATGGGCCTGCGTTTGTGTTCGCCCACACCTCAACTATTCTTTCTTAAGTTCATTACTAGACAGTTAGCCGGTTAGTTGTCAAATCTACCAATTTATCGTAAGTAATGTTCCTCGCTAAACAGAATGGTGATGACTGGGGTCTAGTGTCAGTAGAGCTAAACAAGCCATAGATAACCCAATCAAAAAAGAGCTGGCAGTTGTTTGCTAGGTTAAATGAGCAAAAACTGCATTCAACTTAATAAGGAACTATGGTGTGCAACTCCAAACTGTTCATATCGGACCGCTACGGTGTTTGGTTAGATTTGGTACGATGCTAAGATGTGGCACTGAGCTGGACTATGGCTGACTGAAACCAGGCAAGCAAAAACGTTCTGCCACCATGCTTAACCCCTTAAACGGGCTATGGCCCTGCGGCCTGCCAAAACTTTTATTTCAAGAATAGCCCCACCAGTTTATAAACACGTCCCTGTAGTTACTGAGTAATACACAAATACAGTGTGTGATAAGCCTTGCTGTTTTAAGGGGTAAAGTTTAGCTTGATTATAGGACAAAAGAACTGCACTCAATCTGTCCTAGGAGCTGTTTTTGTAAAAGATGTGTTAATGTGAGGAACCTTTACATTGATAAAAAACCTTTAAGTGAACTTTCAAGTCAAATCTCAAGTTGAATCCAAAAAAGGTTGTATCTGGCAACAGTTGCCAGCACTTTTTTAATTGGGTTATCTATGACATGTTTAGCTCTACTGACACTAGACCCCAGTTAACATGGTTCTGTTTAGCGAGGAACATTACTTAGGGTAAATTAGCAGATTTGGCAACTAACCGCCTAACTGTCTAGTAACAAACCTAAGAAAGAATAGGTGAGGTGGGGGCAAACACAAATACAGGCCCGTTTGGTTGTCAGGCTTGTAAATGACTTTGTACAGTCCTCAATTTACACTATTCTGTTCTGTAAGAAACTATGCTTAGGGTAAATTAGCAGCTAAAGTTGGCAGCTAACCCACTAAGTGTCTAATAATGAGAAAGAAAGTTCAGTCTTTACTTTGGAACTTTTATGGCATGTGTCCTTACTTAAAATTCTACAAGGTAAAGTTATAGAAAATTTCCTCAAGCCATAATGATTCTGTGCTATATTCTGTATACTGAAGTACACTAGTAGTTATATCAACATTTTACGAACAATCAAATGTCCAAAAAGAATAAAAACATTTTTATATATTTCAACAATATTCAACATTTATTGTTAGTTTTTACTGGACAAACGACAAACTTAATCCTCAGAATAAAAAAATTAAGTGCTTAATAAGCCATCTCGCAGTGCCGCTTGACATTACTGCTGTCTCCGAACATGTAAGCCATACTGGTTTAGAACTGCCTGTGGGAAAAAAATAAACATCTAGGGGTTCACTCTGGATTAAAAGCATAGTTTTCGCGTTCCACTTTCCTCTTTTTAGAGCACGCTATGAGAATCGCTGACCGCACAGACTGCTGTTTCACGTCTCTTCCCTGTAAGGTTGTCACACACTCTACTTGCAGAGCTCATCATAGTGCACACATCTGACTGGCTGAGTACCATCACGTGCGATATTTACAATGCCTGCAATTGGTCTTTGAGTTTCCTGGGCCACTGTAACAGTCAGTATAGTCGTGTAAAACCTGTATAGTCTTAATAGTGTATCGGTTATAGGTCCAGGCCCTGATAGGACAGCATCTGGGACCAGGTCCGGGCCGTGGTCCAGCATTTAGTGACCTCTGTTCTATGGCATCACTCAAACAACCCTTCATCGCACCTTTACTTCTAAAAGTGCACAAAAATAAATATCATTTCAAATGTAGTTGTTCAGTGAGTTTATTTTTTTACAGTTTCTTACTAAAGGTACACTATGGACTTTTTCCAGTGTTCTGTCTAACAACAGTAGCTATGAAAGAATGCATTTGTGGGCAGAGCATGAATAGGACAAATAAACCACTTGAGCTGAAAATTTCAATCAACATACTTGGCTTTTCCACTCTTGCAGACACCTACGAATGCAATCTGTTGCTCACCATCTGAGCTTCATAAAATAAACTTTTTGGTGTTGTTGTTGTTTGCCAGTTTTTGTGTGCCACATACATTATAAATTATAATGGATACACTTCTATTTGAATCCCTGATCCAGCTCTGCATATGTGGAAACATGTGCCAACGTGTCTTTACTTTTTTTTCAAATAAATAAATCAATAAAGTGTGGGAAAAAAAATAATGCAGTTTATTTTATTTATTATTTTATTTATTTATTTTTTTTGCATTCCATGTAAATACACTGCTGCAGCTTCCACCTCCACCCAGCAGACCATAGGGAACACTGCTGCAGTCACGTGCAGCCTGCTGCAGCACTGTATGGAGAGTTACAGATTTACATCACAACAGCAATGGAGTAAGATGGCACCTTCCAGCATAAGCAGGAGGCTCTCTCAGAAGGTCGTATGTACTTTGATTCCTCCCTCTAAACATATTGCTAAGAAAGCACTGCTGCACGTTTTCCATTCTAGCACTTCTCGTATTGTAAGACTGTGTAGAATAACAAAAAGGATTCGAGATATTGTGTGGTGAAAGAGCAAGAGAGCGAGAGAGAGAAAGAGAGAGAGCGCCTGTAGCAGTTCTTTGCCTCTCTGAGTCTCTCAGGTGCACATGCCTGATTGCACAGGGGAACAGGTGTGTTCTAATGCATTAGCATTAGTATTCCTGCATGTTTCTGGACGCCATGTGCAGAAGAGGAAAAATTAGAGCAAGAAAAAAAAAACAAAAAAAACAAGAGCAACCACTGAAAAAAAAAAACAAACAAAAAAAACACCATAAGTGGTTCTATCAGAGGTCAAAATATTTAGAGCAGGCAAACAGGCATTTGAAGAGCTGCAAAAGTAGTGAGCAATTATATGCTGCCCATTTACCAGTTAATCCAAGTCAATGTTAAAAGAGTGTTGTTTTTTTTATATATTTACTAAAAATCCCAAATCCAATAATGCTTGCTGTTCTCTGTGATTGAACGCCCCTTTTCTTGGTTTATGGTGCTATATAGCAGTAAAAGGGTTAAGTCCTGAGATGTTTAATACATACAAAGTAAGTGCTGTGTAATAAGTCGAGTTGCATTGATAACATTGAGAATTTCTTCTTCTCTCTCACGCTGTCTCTGACACACACACACACACACACACACACACATCAACCTGTCTACGGATTTTCAGCTGTCCCTGTGCATTACTGTCAGTCGCTGGCCGCAGGCCGGCTGCACTCAGACCAGCCGAAACCCAAAAACAGCCCGCAAAAAAACAATGAAAAAGAAAGAGGAAAACATTAAGAGCTCACCTTCTGAACTCCAGCACCTTCACTGGATTCCCATTAACAGCCACATTGAAGCCAGAGAAAAAGAACTGAGGAAATGCCCAATCCAGCAGCTGCTTAGTGTGTTCAGTGCAATTCGAAGGAGAAAAAAAAATCTTGTGTTTCTAGAAATGAGAATACAACTGTCCCAATAATAATAATAATAATAATAATAATATTAAAAGCAAAAATCTCCGTCCATCCATTTGCCACCTGTTAATGGCCACATTAGCGCACTGCTTTTTATACCATAACAGTCAGCACATTATCAACGGTGCTTGGTCCCCATAGCATTGCCAGCCAGAACTCCAAGCTGTGTTGCCCACTACAAGCCACTGCAAAAGATACAGCAGCAGCCACTAAGGCAACCGCACACATCAGCTTTTACAACCTTACATAAAACCTTAGGTTGTCTTTCAGCCAGGCTGCGGGCTCACTTCTGCCCCTGACAATTCTTAGCAATCCAAGGGAATGCTATATAACTCCACTGGAATCTAGAAAGATACCAGTAGGGACCTGGTGCTTGGTCCCCTTAGCATTGCCGGGCAGAATCCACTACAGTCCCTATTACGCCACTGCAGGAGCTACAGCAGCAGCCACCAAGGCAATTACACACGCATTAGCTTTTTACAGCCAACAGATCCCCTTTGATTGTCTCTTAGCCAGACTGCAGGCTCACTTCCGACGATCACAAGCCATTTCTCATCGGAGGCGTTCCTCATGACCCCTGCTTAAACGCGCCCTTACCTCCAACTGCCTGCTAAAGGCACTCTTCATTTCAGACGAATTAAAGGCAAAGCGGCTCGCCAGAGAAAAAGCAATCAGTTTCCTCTCAGGGAGAGGTGCGACTTGTTTAATTTGACATGTGCATGTAAGAGTAAATCACGAACAAGGCGGCGTGTGTCACTTCGTGATTCATGAGGGAAACTTCACTCCAATAACAAGCGGCTCCGATCGACTCTGTCAAACCACGAGCGGGTGTGTGATGTGTCTCTGGTGGGAGCCGTTATTGCGAGTGCACGTCACTCAGGTAGAGCGAAGGAATTACAAAAGCAGATACACAGACACACACTCAAAACAGAAACATCACTGTGCTTTACAGAAATGGACATTTTTGATTACTTTTATAATAAGTACAGTCCCAGTCTGTATTAAGCACCTGTAATAACTCTGCAGTTTCACAACAATGTAAGTACTGGTGAGGTCGTCACGCTTACAGATGGATTACAGTTCTACAGGTTGTGTAAATCCATGTAAAAACAGCTCTAGTTTTGACTCATGTAGTTAAACAGATGTATCATTTGAATTAACTGCCTCCCTGATTGTAAGATGTCATGAATAATAACCTGCATTATTTGAGTTATTACCTTTTAATTGCTGTAGTCCAATGAATAAACTGTATCTCCATTTTTTTCTGTTGTTTAGTTTTCTCCATGGTTTGAACCTGCACTGTACACTGTATAAATAATTCTGGATGAATGGACCAATAGAAATGCTTTAACTACTAATTACTTAGAATATGCTTTTTATTTTGCATTGACTTCCATTCAAAGTTAAGAATATTTTCACCCTATCCTGTAAAGTCACCATTTTGGAGATATTTGGATACATATTTTCATTGGACAGCGACAATATGCACATTACATGGCAACATTAACATTTATCCACCTGCCATTGTTTGTTTTTGCTGTACGTGGAAACCTAACATGGTGTGCAAAGGTGTAATTTATGTAATTATTGTGGAATATTGTTTCTTTAATATATTAATTTGTGGGTCCTACCATGTTTAACACATTCTACTTATCCCTATGTAACATATAGTCACTGATCAGCTAGTTAGTAGCTACTATATCTAGTATGGACACGGTCATTGTCATTTTATGAAACACATTTACCATACAGTACAAATGTACTCCATATATTTTTTCCAATCCTATACAGATTGTACTCTACTCTATTTTTCTTTGTAACTTTCGTCCACCAGAAATTCTAAGCAACTGTGTTAGAGTCTTTTTTTTAAATCTAGTAATTTTTTAATTAGGATGTACTATTCAGTAAAACTTAATCATACAATGCATTTAAACATTACTTTGGTAAAACAACCCCTAAGATAATGACTTATGATATTACTCTACATGCAGAATGTGTCCCATTATGCTAAAGTTAAGCCATACTATGATGTGATTTTGCACAGATTTAATTTGACTTATTTCTCCTGGGAAACTAGCATTCATGCTTTTTTATTTACTTTTGATAAATAAATTAAATAATAATATTAACCTGGACTTGTCTAGAAAGTCTTCTTTGGTAAATAGTGTTAGATGAGGCAGGAACAATGTTGGGTAATGCAGGCATGGGGTAGGGGACAGTGTTAGGTAATGCAGGTATGGGGTAGGGGACAGTATTAGGTAATGCAGGGAGGAGGTAGGGGACAGTGTTGGGTAATGCAGGTATGGGTAGGGGACAGTGTTGGGTAATGCAGGGAGAAGGTAGGGGACAGTGTTGGGTAATGCAGGTATGGGGTAGGGGACAGTGTTGGGTAATGCAGGGAGAAGGTAGGGGACAGTGTTCGGTAATGCAGGGAGAAGGTAGAGGACAGTGTTCGGTAATGCAGGTATGGTGTAGGGGACAGTGTTTGGTAATATAGGTATGGGGTAGGGGACAGTGTGGGGACAGGTTGGGGATATTAATTATGGGGATTCAGACTCCATAAACACAAACACACACAGTCCCCTCTAACTTGTATTACATTCATGCGTCTTCACTCAGACAGCACTCAAGGTTAATGTCCCTTGTTGTACAAACAGAGAAAATTAATATTATCTACAACACCACTTGCATAGTGAAAAAGGCATCAACAACTGTGTGTGTGTGTGTGTGTGTGTGTGTGTATGTGTGTTTATGTAAGATTGCAGACTGTCTAACTTTGTAAGCATGTGAGTAAAACAAAAGTGTTGTATCCAACATAATTTGGATATTTTTCTTCCATTCTAACCTTTAAAGCTGAAGGACTAACACTGTACAGAGAAAACACTGCAAGAGTCAACAAGACTCTGAGCCAACCAGATATATCTCAGTTCAATCACTTTTACTGTTACAGGTCTTTACTGTAAATACATTTTAGACTTAAGCGAAATATACACTAAAATGTTGCTTTGACAGAAAAACAAGGCATTTTTCTTAAATGTTGGATAATGAACAGGTGGGATGGGGTCAGTGTTGGGTAATGGGTTAATGGGAAGATGTTGAAGCATGTGGGGATGGGGTGGGAACAGTGATGGATAATGGGATGATGGGCAGATGTTGAAGCATGTGGGGATGGGGTGGGGACAGTGTTGGATAATAAATAGATGGGGTGGAGGACAGTTTGGGGTAATGCAGGCAAGGGGAGATGTTGAAGCATGGGGGGCTGGATAGGGGTCAGTGTTGGATAATGAATAGATGGGGTGGAGACAACGGTGTGTGTGGACAGTGTTGGGCAATGGGATGATGGGAAGATGTTGAAGCATGTAGGGATGGGGTGGGGACAGTGTTGGATAATAAATAGATGGGGTGGAGGACAGTGTGGGGTAATGCAGGCATGTACAAATATTGAAATGTGGGGATAGGGTGGGACCAGTGTTGGGTTATTGCAGGCATAGGAAGATTTTGAAGCATGTGGGGATTGGGTGGGGTTAGTGTGGGATAATGAAGATTTGGGGTGGAGGACAATGTGGGGTAATGCAGGCATGTAAAAATGTTGAAATGTGGGGATGGGGTGGGACCAGTGTTGGGTAATTGCAGGCATAGGAAGATTTTGAAGCATTTGGGGATTGGGTGGGGTTAGTGTGGGATAATGAAGAGATGGGGTAGAGGACAGTGTGGGGTAATGCAGGCATGTAAAAATGTTGAAATGTGGGGATGGGATGGGACCAGTGTTGGGTAATTGCAGGCGTGGGAAGATGTTGAAGCATGTGGAGATTGGATGGGGTCAGTGTGGGATAATGAAGATTTGGGGTGGAGGACAGTGTGGGGTATTTCAGGCATGAGAAAATGTTGAAATGTGGGGATGGGGTGGGGCCAGTGTTGGGTAATTGCAGGCATGGGAAGATGTTGAAGCATGTGGAGATTGGATGGGGTCAGTGTGGGATAATGAAGATTTGGGGTGGAGGACAGTGTGGGGTATTTCAGGCATGAGAAAATGTTGAAATGTGGGGATGGGGTGGGGCCAGTGTTGGGTAATTGCAGGCATGGGAAGATGTTGAAGGATGTGGGGATGGGGTGGGGACATTGTTGAATTATGAAAAGATGGGGTAGAGGACAGTGTGGGTAATGTAGGCATGAGAAAATGTTGCAATGAGTGGATGGGGTGGAGACAGTGTTGGGCAATGGGATGATGGGCAGATGTTGAAGTGTGTGGGGATGGAATCGGGACAGTGTTGGATAAATAGATGGGGTGGAGCACAGTGTGGGGTAATGCAGGCATGGGAATATGCTGAAGCATGTGTGGCTGGGTAGTTGTCAGTGTGGTATAATGGATAGATTGGGTGGAGGACAGTGTGGGGTAATGCAGGCATGGGAAGATGTTGATGAAAGAAGGAGCCAGTATCGGATAATAAGATGATGGGAAGATGTTAAACGTAGCAAAGGCAACTGTTTGGCTAAACCAAACCAATATTTTTGGCTAAAAATAGTATTTTCATAAAACAGCTCTGTAAAATCCTCCTTGCTGTTTACTGCTTTTCATAGAAATGCCACCGCTAAAATTAGCACTATATTTTAGTTATTCACTGCTGCTACTGCATGTGAAGCCGGAGGTCAGCTCAGTAAAAGCAGTCATGCTATTGGTCGACAATGATGCAGTCATTTGTGTGTCGTAAAGTTTGACAAAGCTGAACTGTAACATTTAAGTTTCTTCTTAAACTTCCATCACCAACAGAAACCTGCGATGCAAGACCCTTGATCACGACAGGTTCCTCAGAAATAACTATAGTCGCAAAATTTCACTGTCAAAAACCGCTGGTGTGACTGGCCTTTTGTTTGAGCGTCATCAGCGTAGAAATGATAGCTTGAGCCACATTTTTGAGTAAAGTACCCAAGAGGGAGCATACAGACGCTAAATAAAAGTGACCCAAAACTGTACATTCCAACTCAGACGTGGAAGTAAGACAGCAGTGCCGAGTTAACGGGCGCCTTTGCGACTTTGCGACAGTGATGTAGGTGATTAGAAGCAGATTAAAACCATTTCAGACTGACACCGTTGTCGACTTTTCACAGTAATTACGAGCGCAGTAGCACAAATGAAAACCACAGCTATACGTTACGACAGAAGATAAAAGGCTCTGATAAAAGGGTGTAAAAGACTTGTTTGATGTAGATGGCACTTCAGGTGTGTGTTTGGGAAGTGAAGTGTCACTCGAGGACACACACACACACACACACACATACTCCCATCTTGGCAAGACTGCTTACATCCTGTTAAATACAGAGTATTTTGTAGCAAAAGTTTCTCTGCTTTTATAGGTTTTGATTTACATTTTTATTGCAGTCATAATTATAAAAAAGAAACGAGTTTCATTTTAATGTGTGATCTCTGTACTTTGCTATTAATACAGGAGAGAACTGATTAACCTCTTGGAGACTATAGGTATTCTTTGTTTTGCTACACTTTGCTAACACAAGTGTGGTGTGAATCGAAAGTCTAGAATACTGTGGATCATGACTTTAAGATTCCTCAAGAATACTGAATTTATCTGATGTTACAACGCCGGTAAAGTCCGGTCAGGTTTAGTCCTATCCAAATCATGTCTAAATATATTTAAATAATAATTTTAAAACAATTATCATCATGCATCTGTCTGTACCAATTTTTTATGTTGTGGTTTGATCAGACTGACTGGATAGATCTGTTTGGTCTGATCAGTATTGATGATGAGATTAAGTATGATCAGACTAAACTCAACAATCATACATGGAGAAACTAAACTTGATCAGGTTAAATCGTTTAGATTAATTTATCAGGTTAGACCAGATCAAGTCTGATCATCAGATGAGGTTTTAACATCAGGTTTGATCATAAGATTTTGGTTTGATCGGGTTTAATTACCAGATTTAGTCTAGTCAGTTCTGACCATCAGTTTTATTTTGATGAGGTTTTAACATCAGGCTTGATCACCAGATTTTAGTTTGATTAGGTCTGATCAGGTTTGATCATCAGTTTTAGTCTGATCAGGTGTAATTATTAGGTCTGATCATCAAATTTTGTTTGATCATCAGGTTTAGCCTTATCAAAGGTGTAGTCACATTTTTTTTCTGTTGTATCTGCTTTGGTAATTTTTATCATTAATGTTTAAATAGTCTGGCCAGAGGAGGATGGGTCCCCCTTGTGAGTCTTGGTTCCTCCCAAGGTTTCTTCCTCCAGCTCTGAGGGAGTTTTTCCTTGCCACTGTCGCCGTTGGCTTGCTCACGGGGGTCTTTCTTCTCTGTCTCTGTCCTTTATTAAGTACTAATTATGTAAAGCTGCTTTGTGACGACAACAGTTGTAAAAAGCGCTATACAAATAAATTTGACTTGACTTGACTTGACATTTAGTTTGAGCAGGTTTGATCATCAAGTTTAGTGGGTTGATCATTGATAACCGCAAGTGTAAGAAACTGCTTTCATAGAGTTATGTTAGTCTTATATTTACATCGAGAAAATCAATGCCATAGATGATACATTTTTTACTACCCGTAGAAGTAAAATACCAAAAGTACATGAATAGAGTGCAGAATATCCAAGGCCCAACTTCCAATATACTGTATACACCTGGCCTGCTGACATTTATATATTTTGTTATATTTGTTTACACATACACACACACTCTTACAGTTCATCTTTCCTGGTGTTTACTCTCAAAAAAGAGACAGAAGGGTTATGACCCAGCCGTGTGAGTGTGAGAGTTAATTTGAGCAGTGAAATGCCATGCAGTGATTTAGCCGTGCTGGACTTCTCCCTGTAATGACTCAGGCTGATAAAATCTGTCTGCTCAGCTGAACACTTGCAGCGATACACACTGCCACGACCTTACTCTCAGACACACTATATTTATGTAAACACTTGGCCCACAACCTAAAGCCGTCCACTGCTAATATTAAGGTTACATAGAGACATCGCTCAGACTGCATAAAAGACTATTCATTTACGTCTGTAAAAAACAGCAGAGAAAATGTCCACACTCATAGTGGAAACTCATCAATTATTCATCTAGACTGTAAAAAGCATAATTTGCTATTTGTCAGATTAGCAAGAGTGTGATCATACACACACACACACACACACACACTTAAGTTGAACATATGACTAAATATGATTAAATGGTGCCAATGGCTGAAGGATGAGCATGCATGCATTTCTAATAGACACAACCCATAGCTAAAATCTACAAAACACAGATGTTATATGTGTTATCTATCTGGATTCAGTCTGATTTATTAATCTGATCAGTTATTCATGTTTGAATGTTTAAGTAATAATCAAACAGTAACATTAGGCACATTAGTTTCGTTGTGATCAGACAGGTCTGATTAGGTTGATTTACAGGTTTAGTTTGGTCAGGTTTGATCATCACATTTAGTCTGATCAGAACTGACACTATTTTTAGTCTGATTAGGGGTTAATAATAGTAATCATGTTTATTTTGATTATATTGATAAACCTGACAATGAACTGGACAGAACCAAGGTTGATTTTGATCAGGATTAAACATTAGCTTCAGTCTGATCAGGTTAATCATGTTTAGTCTGATCAGAACTGATCAAGTATAGTCCAATGAGAACGATTATCTGATTCAGAACAATCATAAGAATTAGTGTGATCAGGTTTATTGTAGTCTAATTATACTCATCAACCTTGGTTCAATCAAGTTTATCAAATCTCTTTTCTGTTTTGGATTAGTCTGATCTTGATCTATCATCAGGTTTAGTAAAAAAAAATGATCATAAAATTGACCATGACTGACCATTAGATTAAGTCTGATCAGGTGGATCATGTTGAGTCGGACACCATGTTTAGTCTGATTAGGGGTTGGTTATCAAGTTAAGTCTGATTATACTGATCAGGTCAGGTGGTCAGATTGATTGTCAAATTTAGTCTGATTACATTGATCAGCTTTTGTCCAATCAGGTTTATCATCACTTGATCAACAGCTTTAATAATCTGATCAAAACTGGCCTTTAGGTTCGTCAAAATTAAGCATTTGGTTAGGTCTAGCCAGCTTGATGATCAGGTTAAGTCCAATCAGGATTGACCTATCTTAGTCCCATCATCAGATTTAGTCTCAAGAGGTTTGACCATCACAATCAGGAGTAATCATCGGCTTTAGGTCGGACGAGTACTAACCATCAGGTTGAGTCTAATCAAGATTGATCAAGTTTAGCCTCAGGCTATCCCATCAGGATGGGGCGTCATGCTTAGTCTGATCAGGTTTGAACAGGAATGAACATGCGTAAGATTGAAATTCAGGTTGTTTTTACAGAAGAAAATAAAACAGTGAAAATAAAATGTTACTTAGAATAACAGTTAATCAGGTTTTTGGGCAAGGTGGTATAAATGACCAGTTAGATTCCATGGGAATCCTTCATCTACATTTTAGTGGTTTTATATGCAACAGGCAGGCTTTACGGGTATTGCTTTAGCGTGAAGAGTCTGCACAATTACCAGAGGACCTAAACAGAGAAAAACAAGACAAAGGTAAAAGACAGAAAAAAACATGGTCTTCTCTGAATATCAACCGTCAATCTGGAGGATTTGAGGAATACTGAATGACATTTAAATCACAGAGAGGAATTACATTTCCTGGAGAGTCCGGCTATTGGGCTTACAGAAGGATTGACATTCCGTCACTCACCAGCACACACACACACATATATATATAAAATTCACCTTAATTCAATACACACATGGGCAGCCTGTGAAGCCAGAATAGTGCATTTTAGTCACATACTGTGTGTGTGTGTGTGTGTGTGTGTGTGTGTGTGTGTTTGCGTGTTCCAATCTCCATCCTGCTGAATTCAGAAGAATCTAGTGCAGGATCAAACTATGGCATTCTGCAGGCCCACACACAGTATACACACTAGCATACATTTGAGGCCATACGTTTGCAAATGCTCACCATACACATGAATGTCATGGCATAACTTTTTTTTTCAACCTTTTTTTTTTTAACTGTTCTTTTTAAGTTATGAGAGTACATCATACATTTTAATTAATTGATTAAAAATTACACAATTGTCCACTTAGATAATATTAATTCATTCTAATAATTAAGTCTCCCAGGCCAAGAACTCTCTATTCCCTGCTAGTGATCATGATTGACTACAGCTGGTAGCTTCTCTGTGCCCACCTTGTTTGAGTGCACTCAATGGAATGACCAACACACAGTACAATGGGAGCATCTAAGGAGGAGGCTAGATTTAGGTTAGGAATGTCTCTAAGCCTTTTCTAAACACCTGTAGATTCCAAGATCATCATACTAAACGTAAGTACAGGTTATTGGGAGGTGTAGCCTGGGAGGGGCAGTGGTGGCTCAGCGGTTAGAGCGCCGGGATATCGATAACAGGGTTGTGGGTTTGATTCCTGGGCTCGGCAAGCTGCCACCTTTAAGCAAGGCCCTTTACCCTCTCTGCTCCCCGGGTGCTGGAGGTGTGTGTGTGTGTTCACTACCAGATGGGTTAAATGCGGAGGACACTTTTTGCTGTACAGTGTACAGTGACAAATACGTGCACCTTAGCCAGTTTGTTTTGTTTTTCCCCCACCTTGACAAATCATCACCCTCAGCTGACAGGAAACTAGTTTGCCGTGAGCTGGAACATCAACATTGTGTACAGTCAAAAGAGTTCTCCCATGCCATTGACTGAGAGACTACCATCCAAATAAGAGGCCTCTGTTCCAAAGTCCACATCTTCAAGCACCACCTGAACCACAGGAACGAGGAAAACAACTTGTGGAGGAACACTTTTTGGCCATGATGACTAGAGGCACATTGGAAGAAGTAAATCTCAAACTCCTTCAACTCTAAAATCACTGAGGCAACTGTTAAGCATGATGATGGTAGCATCATGCCTAGGGGCTGTTTTGCCCATAATGATGGATGCCTATTTCAGAATCCTTCAGCATAACCTCAAACCATCAGCTAGAGGTTGGAAACTTGGACACAGTTGAGTGTTAACCACAAAGCACACACCAAACATGGTTATGGGATGGGTAAAGCAGGGTAATGTAAAGCTTATGGAATGGCCTTCCAAAAGTCCTGACTTTAACTTAACCGAACAAATGTGGACTATGCTTAAAATGTTGAGTTTGTCCCAGAAAAACAACAAATTTTACCGAACACTACAAACTCAGCAAGGAAGACGGGTAAAATCTGTGTAGCCAGTTGTTCAAGTGAGACACTACCACTGCAGAATGGACACGGCGAAGAAGATACTACGTCAGATCAGAAACGGAACTGACGACTGCATTTCTTTCCATAGTTAATATTCCATTCGTTAATTTCCGCCATTTGTTGTTGTTAGAAACGTTTGACTCTGAGCTGCCCTCTAGTGGAGGTGTTGCTTAACATCCATCCCAACATAAAGGACACATGGAAGGACGTGCAGTGACGGTACGTATTTGTTTCTGTACGTAAAGGCAGTATAAATAAGCCCTTAGAGTAAATACCTTGAGATCAGTCACACAATCACATCACTTTCATTTTCTCTCCCTCTCTCTCTCGCCCTCGCTTTCCCTGTTTGTTAGATGCTTCAGGAATTTGCATAACCTTTTCCCTCTCTCCCCTCTCGCTATCTCTGGCCTTCCCCGTGTGCCGTGGGCTCAGTGTGTGATTACTTCTCACCTTTTGTCCTCCCCCTGTCTCCACCTGTCATCCCTCCATCTGTCTCTCCTCCTCTCCCTCTCCCTCGGTCCTGTCCTCCCCCTCCTCTCTTATTAATCTGTTCTTCTGCCACACTGAGCTCTTTCTCTCCTGGACCTGCACACCTTCACCTTTCCCCACAGAAACACAGCCCTCCGCTTCTGGGAGCTCCTGTTTCAATAGCCCACAGTTTCACAAGTAATACTGAACTACCACGGAACAACGTCTACAGCTACTACAGCTCTTGTCACCAGCACCCATCACAAAACACTGATGTGGAGAGACTGTAAGGCACTGAAGTGTAATGATTGGAGTGATGTAGCTTACCAGTGTCTCTAAAATCTAACTGTATTAATGAACATGAATGCATAAATATTTACTGACTTTCCAAAGTTATTGCATAGATTTAATATCCTATACTGCAACCTATGTAAAAAGAGACGTGCCGACCAAAAGCGGCAGTAGGAATGCAGAAGCTGTAAAAATCCACTATTGGCCTAGGGGGCACAAGGTCCAATCCTGAGCCAAGCCACTTTGCAATCAGCAGCCGGAGTCAGAAAGGGCACAATTGGCTGTGCTTTCTCCCCTCATCCACTGGCCAGGGACCCGGCGCTGTCCTCTAAGTGTTTCAGCTGCCTGGCGGTGCTGCATCGGCTGGCTTTGCATGTGTCAGAGGACCCTCCTAGTGCAGCGCAGTGTTAGGGGGAGCTACGAGCCGGTGGGATAATAGCCACTGTACAGCGAAATGTGTCCTCCGCATTTAACCCATCTGTGGTAGTGAATACACACACACACACACACACACACACACACACACACACACACACACACACACACACACAGCAGTGGGCAGCCAACTCCAGCGTCCGGAGAGCAGAGAGGGTAAAGGGCCTTGCTCAAGGGCCCAACAGTGACAGCTTACCAAGCCCGGGAATCAAACCCACAACCCTGTTATCGATAGCCCGGCCCTCTAACCACTGAGCCACCACTGCCCCTGAATATGCTAATAATGGTTCAGATGGATACATGTTGTAGATTGCTGACTACAGTACTCTGTTGTTAGGCTAAATGCTGGGACGTAACCATAGGAACAGGCTTTGGTTTGACTAACATTTACAGTTACTTGGAAAAAGCAACCCTGTAAAACTCTCACATACACACACTGTTTCAGTTCCCACCACACATACATATTGATACACACACTAACCCACAAACACCCAAATACCAGTGTAACTTATTAAGTACAATCATACACACACGGTTTCTCTCACACACACACACACACACCTACTGCTGTAGTTCACTCAACATAACCAGACACATACACACATATATGCATACTGCTGGAATTCACAGAATCAAACACACTCTCTCACACACACACGCACACACAGGCAATGTGTCTATCCAAAAATACAATCATACACACGCATAGAGTCATGTGCCCACACACACATTAGGAGTTGGACACACGCCAAGTCCACAAGAAGCTGCAATTAACAGGCTGGTGATGCTGAGAGCTGCAGCAGAACTCAACCTCAGACCATATGGTGTATACACACACACACACACACACACACAAACACACACACACGCATGTGCGAACACACACATAGAAGCAACTGAGATTTTACACCAAATCTGCCCATCTAACACATTATCAGAATAAGTACCTCAACCGCTCTCTCTCTCTCTCTCTCTCTCTCTCTCTCTCTGTCTCGCAATGTCTCTCACTCCCTCTCTGTCCCCTCTCTCCCCTCTCTCTGTATAAATCTGTGGATTAAGCTCTATCACAGTGCTGTATATCCAACATGGGCTTTACGGGGGTTAAGGTGAGATTCACCTGAAGAGAGAGACATTTAACTCAGCTGTCTCACACACACACACACACACACACACACACACTTTACTCTAATGCCAAGATAACTGCTTTAAGTTGCTGCCTCAACACACACACTCACACACACATAGAAAGAAGGAGAGAAAAGAAGTGAGTTTGCTGAGTCAAACGACGCCCTGGAGAGACAGCTTTAAACTCTCACACTCGTGCGCACACACACACACACACACACACACACACACACACACACACACACACACACACACACACACATAGAGCACAGTGACGCGTGAAAATCGGGCTGCGGTACAGTGCGAGTTAGCTTGAGGCGTTTTGGCTCCGGTTTGCTCCACCTGTCTGCATTTAGCCCCCCTGTTTATCAGAGAGGAGAACGGTCACTGACAGAGTGAAACTGCCACTCTGACAGAGTCAACCAGGGGATTGACCTGTCCAAGCTCCGCCCACATGTGCTTTTTTTCCCCCGCTACTGTTGTGAGGTTGGAGACAAGCTTTACAGTCCCATTTGACCTAATGAGAAACTGTAGCTCACACCTCAGTTTCCAGCCAAACGATCTACATTTAGAGAAGGTTATTTGTTTTAAAAGACCTTCATTTTGTAAGTTAGTGCTTTTTTATTTATTTACCTAGGTCATGTGATCTCATCCCACCTTCCAGCTACAGCATATCGTATCTATTGTGTCTTTACCTTTTGGTCTCTCTTTGTCACCAAGTAGCACGGTTTTTCTTGATATTTCTATCTAAATACTGCAGATACACTATATGGACAAAAGTTTTGGGACACATGCCCATTTACTGTTTCTTCCAAGATCAAGGTTTCAAAAAAGAATGTATCCTCCTTACTCCTTTTTGGAGTAAATTTACTACCTGTACTGTCTAGGGAGGAAGGCTTTCTACTAGATTTATTTAAATCTGTGAGGATTTAATTGCATTCAGCAACAAGGCCATTAATGACGTCAGGTTTTTGGATGATCACCACCCTACCTCATCCTCAACTCCCCAACTCATCCTAAAAGTATTGGATGAAGCACCAATCATCATTCCTGAGAACACAGTTCTTCCACTGCTCCACAGCTCAATGCTGGGGGGCTTGATATCCCTCTAGCCCACACCTGGCATTAGGCATGCATTGTGCCAAAGGGTTCTTGTTTATCTGCTCCAGAGAGTCCTATTCTATTAACAATATTTCTGTACAGGCATTAGACAAGCTGTGCAGCAATGGGTGCAACTTAAAGCAGCAGAATGCATTCATTTGAAAAGGTGTCCGCAAACATTTGCACATAGTGTATGTATGTATGTCCAAATATGTGGAGTAAAATTAGAGTTACTAACCAGTCAGGTCATAAAATTCAAGTTGAGAGAACTGCAGAGAACTAGGATTGCTAGAAAAGCAAATTAAACCCCCTTTTGGACCGCAAACAACCTTTAGATTTAGCAGATTGTAAAAGCAGTCGTGCACTGTTCTTTCAAATATGTATTTTTGTCCTCAACACATAATTCAGCATAAGATGTTTTTAAATGAACATGATTTCGGAAACAGGTTCAGTGAAATACTAAAGCAACTGAGCAACTGTTAAGCACATGGGTGGATGGACCATGCTGTGGGCTTGTGCTGCAGCCAGTGGCACAGGAAACATTTCTCTAAAAACTTCACATTATCCATAAAAAAATGATAAAAATAAAATGGATTCTATAGCAGGATAATGATGCTAAACACACCTCAAAATCAATGACACCTTCCTGCTGGTGTGGGTGTCCATAAGCTCCTCCTTATGGAGAATAAAGCTGCTGGATGCAGTATTACAACTAACTGCAAATACCCTGATAATCCTTCTGCAAACTGCAAACACTAACACGTTACCTGGATGGTCCATTATGGATGCCTCGTGAATGCTCAGCTGCCATTCAACTAAATGCCTATTCAATGCAACTGAACTTTAGGTTGAATGTAGATGATTGTAGATGAGCTGTTGAATGTAACCCTACACTTAACCCTAACCTTAATCAAATGTTTTTAGGGTTAGGTTTAGGGTTAGGATTTAAGCTTGATTAAAGGTTAAGGTTAGGTTTAGGATTAGGTGTAGAGTTGCATTCAATAGACAGTCATTTACATTTAACTTAGAGATCAGATGCATTTACTACATATTCAGTTGAAAGTTGAATGTCAGGTGAGCATCTATATTAGGGACCATCCAAGTAAAGTGACACCCTGCAAACTAATCACCCAGCTGATTCATCAAGAAGGCACTTCTTTAATAATTATTTGTGTAATCAATTCTAATCAGGTAATTCATTTTTATTTAAAAGCATTTTGCATTTTCGCATTTTGAAAAGCTAACGTAAAGAAAATATGTGTTTGTATGTGGGGGGTGGGGGAAGGATTAGTTTGGATACAACCATCAATGAACGCATCTATGCATCTATGTGGGATGAAGGGAATTCATCTGGAAGGATGGGATGTAGCTACACCATTCCTCACTGCACATCACCTCCCTCTCTCTCTCTCCCTGCTTGAGTGAGTGTGTTTCACTCCGTCTCACGGCTCAGCGGAGTGTGTACCTTCCTCACACTCCTCCTTCTGTATCTCATTCTCCCTCTGCAGCCTCTTATCTGCAACAACATTTGCACTTTTCAAAACCGTTCCACTGTCCGAGCAGGGACGAGTTTCAGCCAGATCAGAGACCTACTGCACTCATTCCACTGGAAGCAGGTCAGCACTGTTCTTCTTCACCCAAGTGAAGTAAAAGCATGGAATTTTGTGTTGACTGGGTTCTCAATCGTAGCTCAATAAAACTACTGGCAAGGTTGATATCTGGCAATAGTTTGAGGTACAATAGCTCATGAAAACATGCATTGGAAAAAAAACTTGGTGGATTTTCTGATTACTACACACTGGCTCTGTATATATTGTGATGTTTAGCTTGCTAGTTGAGCTGTTGTTCCACCATGTAGCTGTGAGCTACATTGTTCGGTGTATTATAGCAATATTTTAGTCACCAAAGTAAAAGTGCTGCGGAGGTTTTCTAAAGTAACAACAATGAGATTAAGAAAGTAAGTTAGTTTATTCAAATAAATAAATAAATAAATAAATAAATAAATGCAAAAAAGGTCAGAAATGGAGATTCGAGATCGATGGAATGCACATGCAATGGATTACATATTCAAGTAATTAGTTAAATTTACAGTATATTGTTAATAGTGTAGCCTTAAAAAGACTAAATAACTACAAACCCAGCCCAGACCCTAAAGGGCTGTGACTGGGACACTAAGGGGTTAAAAATATGGAAAACTCAGCTCTGCTTTATGCATGTGCCAAAGCCATCTTTGGCACAGACTGTGTGCTATCAGTCTTGACCAGCAGGAGAGTAATGGGCTCAACAATTATCTCCATACCACACAAGGCCGCTATCTCGATTTTTGTAACTGTATTTGTGGGCTGCACTGTATGTATTACAGTATTTAAGTAGATGGCACTTTAATTGAGTAATGTAAAATTCATTTCCGTGTGAATGGCGGTAATTTACCGCAAACTGTTTTCTAAATGGCTCTGAAAACGGGTCTCTCTTTAGATCGCACGCCGATCCATCTGCTCTCCATCAGGGAAAGTGAGTGAAATCCGTTTTCTAAAGAACTTACACACCTCTGGAAAGATGACAAGTTATCTCTTAAAACACATGGAGAGGAGATGCCAAGAAGAAAAAAAAACACAGAGAAATATATCCTTGCTGTCCGATCAAATCTTCACTATTCCTTTTTACCTGTTTTTTTTTTTTTTTTTTTTTTTTTTTTGGGGGGGGGGGGGGGGGGGTTGCACCATTTGAAAGTGCCAGCTGCTCTTTACATTGGGAACACGATTAATGGGCAAAACAGGAATGCTCCAAAATGACAAACTTCCAAATGCTCCGAAATGACAAACACAATCCAGAGCACTGTGGTTTCCAGCCCCGCTCCTGGAGAGCTACCTTCTACAGACTTTGGCTGCAACCCTAATTTACCCAATTACTACTTTCAGAAGTTACTAATTGGCTAAATGGGGAGTGCTAGGCTGGAGCAGAAACCTGCAAAAAGGCAGCTCTCCAGTACAGGGTTGGAGACCAGTGGTCTACAGAAAAGCTGCTACTTCAGTAGGAAATTAAACTTTGCTATAGGTGACAAAGATCATCTACTGTGGACATTGACACATGGTATAGACAGACAACAGCAGTAGCAGTCATCTCAAAGCCAAAGCAAATACTGCACCAGAACCACATAAGACTATCTACTTGAGATTACCTAACACTGACTGACTTTGTTTGAGGGAAGTTTGTGATGAATTAGATGCTAATGATAAACTTCCTCTACTTGTTAGCTGCATTAGTCTGGGCCTGGTAGCTTCAGTCCAAAATTAAAGAAGTAATCACATTTATGGCATTTATGGTGATGCTCCTATCCAGAACACATGGGTATCACCACTTTCTTGCATGTGGTGGTCTGGGAGAATAGTGCACCAATCAGAAATATCCAGCGTCCTGTGGGCGGCATCTTGTGACCACTGATGAAAAACTAGGGGGTGGACGACACAAATTGTGCAGCCACAGACGAGCTTCTGTCTCTGGCCTACCTTGATCTACAGGGTGGAACAACTAGGTAGTGGACAGTGAGGGAGTGGACACAGTGTTTAAACACTCCAGCAGCACTGCTGTGTCTGATCCACCCTACCCAGCCCAACATACACTTACATCACGCCACATCACATCAGCGCCACTGCAGTGCGGAGAATCACCCACCACCCAATTGCTGATCTGTGGTGGTCCAATAGGAGGCTAACAAAGTAGAGTAGATGGACTACAGTCTGTAATTATAGACTAGAAAATGCTCCAGTATGGGAAGTGGAGCTGATATAATGGGCTGATTGGTGATTTTATATGTATATATATATATATATATATATATATATATATATATATATATATATATACACACACAAAATTTTGTTAGCAACATGCTATGCCAAGCTTAGCTACAGCTGACTGGTGTCTGACTATGGCGAGTGCTTAGACCCACTTGCTTCTAAGGGTACTTTCTTGACTTTTCTTTGGGAGGCTTATAATATTTATGTATTTTAAAAACATAGGATATGCTTTTCAGTTTTGCAGCCAGCTGTGGCCTATTTATACCAGATCTAAATTAAAATATGACCCATGTAATAGTGTTTGTTCACTGTTTATATAAGTTCCTCGGGGGGGGGGGGGGGGGTGCAATACCATGCTAAGTGGAACCACCAAGCCAAAGTACCAAACTCTTACTGAACCATGGTGTCTAAAGCTTGTTGTAAACCGAACCCTGACACCCCCAATGCCCGCATGTCCGGGTTTCAGCTTCTAAAGAACTGGGAAAGTAAAGTTTCACTAACCAGAGGCACAACAACACATTTCCACTCAGCTGCTGACGCAGAAGGGCAGATCAAATTAAGCTCAACCTTGACCTTGCTTCAGTGGAGAAATCATTAAAACCACTAATGCATCAAAATTAATTTTCCAATTGTAATCACACACTATTAGTACTTCTACTTTCAAAGGGACTCAAAACTAATGTAGTTGAAATGAAACTATTCAAACACTGCACTTCTGGGCGCATCTTTGGACGTCTGTAGCTCCACTTCAGACACAGCTGATTTATTCAATTAAGACTTTCGCTAATCAGGGCAAAGCTGGGACTTTCGCAGAAGACTTTCAGATGACCTTCTAGTACCTTCCAGTATTCCTCGCCATCAGCACCAGGTCCTTTTCCTTCCTGTTTCGGAACTACTGCTCCACAGAGAAATGGAAATGAGCTTCATCTTCTTCAGATGATGAGTGTTTGGGGGGGGGTGGAGGGATTTCCCAGTCTTATCTGCACAATTGGAACCACTCAAACTAGCTGATATTCCATCATACACTTAGATACTAAGGTCTCTCTCTCTCTCTCTCTCTCTCTCTCTCTCTCTCTCTCTCTGTGAATATAGTACAGAGCTACATGGATCTTAACTATCCATCCATTACAGACAAACCTGGACCAACATCTGGCCGTTACACCCAGCCAAGTCAACCCTAACTACCTTAAACAACGCACAGTCTCTCTCTCTCTCACACACACACACACACCCCTCCACTCTCCTAATAATAAACAAATGAACAGAACAGACTCTGCAGTCACGCTTGCATACAAGTTTCATTCTCTTAAAGCTCCTAAAAGTTGCTGCACATTAAACTGGCTGTGGTAGCCCCTCCTATTCTCATAGTCTGTTTTTACCCATTATATTTTGTTGTGTTGCAGAGAGAGAGAGAGCAAGAGAGAGAGAGGGAAACAGATCGCGAGAAAGAGATCTGTGTCACTAATGAATGTATAGGTAATAGAGATATACCAGTGAGTGTTTTTGGGCCTGATCCCAATCGTCAATCGTCTTTCAGTACGATCAGACGATAGCTGATACCGATCAAGTGCTGTGCTGGATGCTGCATTAACCTTTCCAGGCAAACTTGGTAATGCATCATCATGCAGGGCTTCTGTAATATCATGTGCACTGTCTCTCAAGATAAATTATACTTTACTTTTTGAAATCAGCCACATTTTATGTGTATGCAGAACCACACTGCTCTGCTAGCTCTGCTGATACTCACTGTACTGGGCTGAGTGATGGACTCTGGAGAGGGGGATCCGTTTAGTGGTGTTAAGACTCTACACTCCGCTACCTGCAAGTCAGAGACAGGGAGGGGAACAGACTACCAGACCAAATCAGCCTAAATCGATCCCGATACATAGAAGGTCGATGAAGGTTTTCATCTGTAGGCAGCACAACATCCATATGTGTTTCTCTGTATCACCCAGCCTTACTCTCAACATCCATACTCCAGGAAAAGTGGGTCTAAAGTTGTGATCTTTGGACTTCAATCTGCAATCCGATGCCTCTGAACTCAAAACAACAACTATCCACCATCACTGGCAAACAGGAAAACAGGAAAAGAAAAGTAGGAACATATGTTGTTCTGCACTAAGCAGAGTACATATAATGAGTAGTGTATTTTCACACACACACACACACACACACACACACACACACACACACACACACACACTAATAACCCTCTCTCCTGCAGTCTAATAGAAGGACAGAAGGTTAGTCCTGCAGGTAAAACTCCAATACACCATCTACCAAATTTACTGTTACAGTCCAAGTAACAGTAGTGAGCCTCTCTCTCTCTCTCTCTCTCTCTCTCTCTCTCTCCCCCTCTCTCCCTCTCCCTCTCTGGAGATGCACATTTGCTAAAGGTCTTTGTGTCCTGCCGGGATGTTATGCTATAACTTTTAAACTCCACAGAGTTGAACATCCAACTGTCATTATCAGAGCAGATGTACTAAAGGAAATGTACATATTCTAATTCATGCCATAATAACTAACTGCGAATGGAGCTGCTGTATAATTAGTCCACTGGCCACAGCAAGTTGAGGCAACTTTCTCTATTTTTCCCAGCAGACACTTGTGTCCCTACTCCTCTAGTTAAGGCTGGAAACCAGCCGTGTGTGTGTGTGTGTGTGTGTATGCCAGCGGGCAGCTCCTGGGCAGACGATGAGCTCATGGTGGCGCTCTCTCTCCCCTGATGCTACTCCAGAGGCACTGCACCTGCTAACTGTAGTTCTCACTGAGGGTCAAATTTTACTTCTGCTTCAGCTATACACTGCTGTTCTACTCAGTTTACAATCATTCTCATATCAGTAATGTTTGCTGGTTTATGGTACCTTGCAAACACCTGGAATCAACACCTGGTGTCATTTGACACCTTAAGCTCTGGAAAGGCTTACTGTTTTGACAGGGTGTCGTATCTTGATTAGCAACCCAGGCATGTCACAAACTGTAACTGGGAACTGAATGTTTCAAGCTGCATTTTTATTTTTAAAACCTGTCACCAACACTCAATAAACATGGACCCTTCTAAGCAACTGTCTGAAGATCTGAAAATTATAACTAATTGATTTTCTAAGCGAGGGAAGACTACAGGGAAGGCAATGAGAAGATATGATTTGCTTTTAGCTGTGAGGTTCTACATTGCAGAATGGCAATTCAAGGGAAATGTTGATGTCGAGATGAAAAAGACTAAGAAAAGTCTCAGAGGGAGCCGTTTATATGCTGGTAAGAAAGGCAAATTCCCATACGACTGCCAAGAACCTGCATGAAAGTTTAGCTGAGTCAAGAGGGCTTGCACAAAGATAATTTGAATGGTATAGTTGTGAGAAGGAAACCTTACCTTTAAATCTCATCAGAAATGCAACATTTAAATGGTACATTTGCAGAAAAAAAAGGAACTGCATTTCATGCAAAGAACACCTTGCCAACCGTGAAGCACAGGGGAAGCTGTATTGTGGTTGTGTTGCTGCCTGTTGCATTGTCAATACTGGAAACTGGGGATAGGAATAATGGATTCCACAAAATACCAGCAACGTCCTGGAAGTAAATGATCTTCTAAAAGGCTAAAGTGGCAGTGAGGATAGCTTCTACAACAGGACAACGATCTATGCTGGTTTTGAGGTATATTTTGGAATACCAGAAGAGGTGTCTCATCTAAACTATATTGAAAATTTGTGGATAGACCTTAAGCAAGATGTGCAGTAAGACTATCTCAGACTAGAAGCCTTTTGCAAATAAGTGTGTGGAAAACTTTCAACTACAAGAACTGTAAAAAAATAATAATAATAATAATAAAACTGCTCCTGCTCTTTAGTCTCATATGGACTATTCTGACTGAGCTCTTTAATAACACCTTTTAAGCATATAAGTTCGGTTCCAAAATGAACTGCAGTGTATAAATTAGCTGGCGGGTTGTGAAAAAAGCCAGCCAGGTGGCAGCCTGAGCAGCAGGGTGGAAAAAGTGACAGCCGTGAAGCAGCTGATGTTAATTGAATAAGTGATATTTACTGGTGAAGCTGTTTGTCAACACAGTGCTTCAGAGCAGGTCCATTGTCGGTGCCACAAAAGCAGCAGATGTGAACTCCATTACATTCGTGACACTTTTGGTTAGAGTGAGGAAATCTGCTGGACAATAAGGCACTGGCCTTCCAGTAACAAACCGCTCAAGGGCATTTGCAACACTCCAGAGTCATCAGTCAGCATAATGCTGCTATATGCTCTAGGGATGCATGGGAGCGCTTAGACTCCGTCAGACTTAGATTAAAGCACTCATACCTGAGAAAATGTAAATATACCACTTACTCCCCAGTGCCTATGGCCTCTAAATGGAAACTACGTCGCCTGTTTTCTTTAAATTCATCATAGTTGTGATGTCACGGATACTTTACTTACGCCTGCAGTTAGTTGTTGCTACCAAAGACAGTTTTCTCAAACTTTCCCGCTGGAGAGCTGCCATCCTGCAGGTTACAACTCCAACCCTAATCTAACAAAACTCCATTCAGCTAAGGGCTTTTGAAGGCAGTAATTAGTTGGATCAGGTGAAGTGGATTAGGGTTGGATACAAAGTCTGCAGAGAAGAGAGCAGGGTTGGAGGCTACTGAGCTAAGACAGGACTTACAGATCAATGGTGGAACCAAATGTAGTTTAAAGCTATACCCTTAAACATAAAGCTGCTTTAAATGGTTCCTTGAGTGATGCCTTTTAGAACTTTTGTGTAGAACCTTTCAAAGGTTTGCAGAACCATCACTTGA
Organism: Salminus brasiliensis; assembly: GCF_030463535.1. Taxonomy (NCBI): domain Eukaryota; kingdom Metazoa; phylum Chordata; class Actinopteri; order Characiformes; family Bryconidae; genus Salminus; species Salminus brasiliensis. The sequence goes on along the minus strand of NC_132884.1, from coordinate 16,205,207 downwards.
TGTGAAGGTTCTGTACCAATGTGAACGTTCTTGACACTCAAACATCTCTATAACAAACAGGGTGATCAAATAATGGCTCTTCTATGGCATTGCTCAAATAACCATTAGTACCTAGTGTTAACAAAGGACGTAGTAGAGACTCTACACATGAACATGAACAAGCACAACCTTACGGTTAACCAGCGCAACCCAGTCAAAGGTTCTTGACTCGTACATTTAGGGAGTGTTTGTCCTCACCACTAGGACCTAGACCTGCATTTCCATATAAGTGCTCACAACTCTATTTTCCTTCCACCGCAAATGGAGTTACTAATTTGGCAAGTCCACTCGCGCCCATTAGCCAGCGCCCATTAGCCACCACAATCTTCCCAATTTTTGCCCCTTCGCTATAACCACTAAAACAGAGCCCATGGAGCTGAACAGAGTTCATCTTACTCTATTCACCACCTTTTCTTTCTTGATCTCATAACCCTCAAGAGCAGCACACACTGCTTTCACCTCCAAGCACAGGAGAAGGGTCAACTGGAATAGTCTTCGTTGTGGCCTTCTGAACCCCCCCCAACTAAATTCTATATCAAACCCTACCTCACTCAGACACTCAACTGCTCTACCATTCCACTGCTTCTCTCTCTTGCTATTCTTCACTCCTTCAGGCTCTTCTTCTACCCAGGAACTTCTGCATCAGTGTCTAACTCTTCTCTGGAACAATGTCTTTTCAGTTGTTGTTGTTCAGTTTTTAGCTTAAAGCTGAAGTCTCTCAGAAGCCCTGCCCAGGTTTTCAGTGTTTTTTCTCCCATGATAATGCAGTTCAGAAGAAATTTGAGCTCATTTGTTGCTACCCATTAATACCAGTAAGAGAAAATATCAATACAGTTGTGTGACACCATTGCCAGTACAGACAATGCATCACCCACTGCTAGATAATGGTGACATTATGAATGGCTAATGGGGATATTATGCAGCCCCTGTGTGAAGCCTTTACCTGCCTGGTGAGTGGGTTTTTGAACTCCGAGAATTAATCCTGAAGAGTGTTTGGAACGGACATAGAAAGATGAGAGAGTTATCTAAGACAAAGACCATAAGCGTGTGTGTGTGTGTGTGTGTGTGTGAGTGTTGTGGTCTGTAGAGCATGGAGGGGAAAACACCCATTATCTCAAACTCATCAATGATGGATGATAAAAGGGCTTCTGTTTTGAAGCTGGAGAACATAACAATCTACTGCCAACACTCTGGGAGTCCCTGAGCCACACACACACACACACACACACACACACACACACACACACACACACACACACACTTAGTACAGGCTAAAAAGTACAGAAGCAAGCAAATTTTCCAACAACTGACCCGACACAACAGTATTCACTGTCATCTACTCTATTCAAAGCGATTTGTTCCAGAATATTCCAGTGGTTGCAGTGCGGTCCTCTCACTGTAGTGTATTAAATGGGAAAAAAGCCCTCTTCACATCCCTTCTTCACAGGGATTAAAAGGCTCTCACACTGAGCAGTTTTAGTTAATTGCTATGCTTTAGCATGCTGAGACATTATGAGAAATATGCCAAGAACATGTAAGAATGTCACTGAAGCTAAAGGAACTACTGATGATTGTGAACTTTAACCAAAAGTGAATGAGGAAACAGTTAGTCTTATGTATATCAGGTGTATCCTGACTGTATCCTATGCACGGATTTGATCTTTATTACTTGCTTATGGGATTTCTTTTCTGCTTGATTATTCAAATCCTCAGTATAAGCATTAAAACCAGGGAGTCACAACTGAATCTTGCTGAACAATGAAAATTAAAATACATATAAATACTTGAGAAAGTTAAAATGTTTTAACCTACACATTAGCCTACGGATATTAGCTTTCCAACTTTACAATAATAATACATACAAAATACATAATACATATGTACATATGTGCATGACATCTATCCAAGTACATAATCGTTGAATCTGTATTAAAAAAAGAAATAAATGTATTCAGATAAGGGAATATGGACATGTCTCATTGTTTACATCAGGTAGCTGTATTCCCCCACGTTAGGTTGTTCCATACTCTGAAAACACCCTGTATTTTTAATGTAGCACTTGTGTTGCTAAAGATACAAAGAGTGTAAATGTACCCTCAAATGTACAACATACTGCTTAAGGTCCAGTGGTGTAACTTCGGGGTTCATTACACTGAAAGGGATAAATGTGTAACTTATATGTGTGATATATAACTGCAGTTATATTATTTTAAAATAGAAAATACAATAAAAATATACAGAAATAAAAAGCAAAAAAATGGGATATGGTGCAGTTAAATTCCCTAAAGGTACTAGAGATGTACCCCTGAGGCTACCGCCACACTGACAGTTTGATGCAGTCCATTTGTGTGCATTTTCACAAACCTAACCCTGCTTCAGAACCTTTGGCTTGTGTACACTCACAAACACACACACACACACACACACACACACACACACACACACAGGTATGTATGTATGTATTGTATTCATGACTTGTGACACCACATTGTCATTTCCTGCTATTGCCTTCAGCAGTGTTTCCCAGAGCTTTTACTCTTAACTCCGTGTTCACACTAACGAGTCGAGGCGAGTGTTAAAAGCAGAAGGCATCTCTCTGGTTTTACATGGTTTCTGAGGAGAGAGAGGATTTAAATATGAATGAAGCAAGCATTCGCACAAATTCTAGAGGCATGACACCACCAAACGTGTGAGCATTGCCGCGCTCGTAGCGGAAACTTACACCAACACACCAAACACCGGAACTGCTGAGAGACTTTAGACCAGCTAATGTTTCACACTACTGCTTTAAAGTGACTGCCTAAAATCTAATCTCAGCCTCTCCCTTCACTTCAGATGTAGTCCATCAGCCATGTCATGATGTTCTGTTCTTTTTGTTAGCTAACAAGTAATGGAGGCTTATACTCATTATCACTGTGCAAACTGAATGCCTCCAGGCTCACAGTCTTGTCTTAACTGTGTTGAGTTGTTATCTGTAATAAGGCCTGTTTACACCTGGTATTTCCACTGTTTCCACTCCAGAAACACAACCACTACATAATTTCCATTGTACTTCCTATAAACAATGGTTTCTCATGAAAAGTGTCCTGCTCCGGGAGACTGTGAACAATTTAGAAGAACAGTGTAGGTTCTGCAACGTAGTAAAAGAAGTAGTAGTAGAAGAAATAGTAGAAGTAGTAGCAGTAAAGTAGTACTAACAGTAGAAGTTAGAAGTGGTGGTAGTAATAGTGGTAGAAGCAAAGGAAGTAGTATAAGTAGACGTAGTAGTAGTAGTAGTAGTAGTAGCAATAGTAGTAGCAGTAGTAGTAGTAGCAGTAGCAGCAGTAGTAGTAATAGTAGCAGTAGTAGTAATAGTAGCAGTAGTAATAGTGGTAGTAATAGTGGTAGAAGAAGAAGTAGTAGTAGTAGTAGCAGTAGCAGTTGTAGTAGTAGCAGTAGTAGTAGCAGTAGCAGTAGTAGTTGCAGTAGCAGCAGCAGCAGTAGCAGCAGCAGCAGCAGTAACAGTAGTAGAAGTAGTAGTAGCAGCAGCAGCAGTAGTATTAGCAGTAGTAGAAGTAATACTGTAGTAGCAGTAGTAGTATTGGTGGTAGCAATAGTGGTAGAAGAAGAAGTAGCAGCAATAAAGTATTAGTAGTAGACATAATATTAGAAGTGGTGGTAGTAATAGTGGTAGAAGCAGAAGAAGTAGTAGAAGTAGAAGTAGTAGTAGCAGTAGTAGTAGCAGTAGAAGTAGTATTAGTAGTAGTAGTAGTAGTAGACATAATATTAGAAGTGGTGGTAGTAATAGTTGTAGAAGCAGAAGAAGTAGTAGAAGTAGAAGTAGCAGTAGCAGTAGTAGTAGCAGTAGTAGCAGTAGAAGTAGCAGTAGCAGTAGTAGCAGTAGCAGTAGAAGAAGTAATAGTAGTAGTAGCAGTAGTAGCAGTAGAAGTAGCAGTAGCAGTAGTAGTAGTAGCAGTAGAAGAAGTAGTAGTAGTAATAGTAGCAGTAGAAGTAGCAGTAGCAGTAGTAGTAGTAGACATAATATTAGAAGTGGTGGTAGTAATAGTGGTAGAAGCAGAAGAAGTAGTAGTAGTAGCAGCAGTAGCAGCAGCAGTAGTAGTAGTAGTAGTGGTGGTGGTGGTAGTAATAGTGGTAGAAGATAAAGTAGTAGCAGTAAAGTAGTAGTAGCATCAGAAAAAATAGTAGAAGTAATAGCAATAGTGAAAGACAAAGTAGTAGTAGCAGTAGTAGTAGACATAATAGTATAAGTGGTGGTAGTAATAGTAGTAGTACATGGTGGTGAGGAGGCGGGAGTGAAAAGACGGCACCACCCTACACCGTCCTGATGCCGTTCACCTGTGGCCTTCAGTCTAACAAGCCCAGGTGAACGGCTTACAAGGGCCAGCTTAGTCACACACAGACTGGAGAGAACTCACAGACTGAGCCACCAGAGTCTTGCTAGATGGTCCACGTGTGTAGGGACCTTTCAGAGCCCCACTAGGGCCACTGTGTTCTTTTGAGTTTTCATTTGGGTGTGGTGGAGGGTGTCTAAATTAAAGGTATTTGTGCCATTTGAGTCCTGTGTTTGTATTGTCTCTAAGCCTCGCTGCCTACCAGGTCACAGTGCCCACACCCCTTTCCCAGGGGCTTGCCACACACAGTAGTAGTAATAGTATTATTATTATTGTTATTATTATTATTAGTTGAAGTAGTAGTAATAGCAGAAGAAGCTCTTTATTACCTTTAGTACTTAAATTACTTTAATTTATCCCCTACCCTATTTATTGTTTAGTGTCATTTTTCCTTTAGTTTAAGACTGTGTTCTGTGTTTTTTGTTACTTGTCATACGTGTTGCTCTCACCAAGACAAATTCCTTGTATGTGCAACATACTTGGTGAAATAAAGAGATTCTGAATTCTGAATTCTGAAGTAGTAGCAGTAAAGTAGTAGTAGCAGGAGAAGAAGTAGAAGTAGTATGCATGCAGAAATACAGTAATCACACAGCTCTTAACATAAATGTGTGACTTCCTCTCCTCCAGGACTGTTCTTTTCTTTGCCTGTGATTTTAAATCCCATATTAAACACAGGCTCATGAGCGCTTAACCATTTGATTGGATCAGATTTGCCTCTTTCAGATTGGCTCTGGCTCCTAAGGTGAGTAAAACACTACAGCTGCTGCGGGTGATGGTTTCAGCTGCAGCTGGAGGTGGAACTGGTTAATTAGAGGATTAATTATAAACTTGGTAATTAGATTAATTAGTTAATTGTATAATAGGCTGCGCTCGTTGCTGTGGTAACACATCTCATCAACGTTTAGGACTCTCACACTGTTGTAGACTTTACAGAGAAAGATAGGGGAATGCATACACTTAAAAACACCAAAATATTGACTTTATTATGGCAAGTTATTAAAACATAGCCTGGCTCAGATTTGAGACAAAAATAATACCTTCATGTTTATTGATATACTTAAATAATAAGAGTTCGGTACATGGAAGGGACATACCATGAACCTCCAACAGTGTTGTCTCCTCATTTAAAAGAAAATCTGCCAGAATTTAAACAGAGCTGAAAAACAGGCCAGTTCTAAAACTCCAAAACTGTGTATGAATATGGTGTCGTTGTTACTAGAGAGCAGCACATCACTTTCTGCCTCTGTTACTTATGGAAAGTGGGAGCTCAAACTCGTACGCTAACAGCCAATATCTCTTCTCATTATCGTCCACTCCCTCAAAAACAAACTGAACTTCTTCAGTGGATATCCAAACTGGAGCTAAACACACATCAGAGGGGAAAGTACCTTGCACCATTACCAGTGTTAGGCTTTTTTGTTTGTTTGTTTGTTTGTTTGTTTGTTTTTACTGGTAAGACTTGAGAAGCCAAACCCAAGGGGAGCAAGTGGTGGGACAAGGCTAAAAGCTAACTGCCCACAATCTCTTCAGCTTACTAACCACACATCTCACTGAGAGGACACTAGTAAAAAGAAGCTACAACATGCAGCTTCTGTGAGCTTGTTGTGATGCTATAAAGCAAAATAACAGGGTGGTAAATTAATGAACAACTTAAAATACTCATTTCTTTTCGACCCAATTAAGACCTGGACTGCAAGTACATGTGCTATAGTGACAGAGTCATCAGTCAGACAAGATTTGGACAGAAGTTGACGCACAAAAATTCATTAATGTTGTGTGTTTCTGTCTATATGCTTAATTAAAATGATTGACACTAAAACTTGATGGGATTTGCTGTGATAAGAAATCACACCCCTTCCATGAGCATCCGAGACTCGTGTCTTGAGACTGAAGCAATAGTGTTAGATAGAACAGCTGCCATGTCAGCCGCTTTAACAGCATTAAACACTACTGCACTAATGCTAAATTCTCCTACCAGCAATATAGACTCGTAAAAATGTTTAATCACTATGTCTGAAAAGACATGGAGAATTGAGACCACAACAAACATTGCAAATGTTAGACTGAAGTATCAGAATAAAGCCTTTACCTTAAACTATTACAATAAAGGTTATTTTAGTATAGAATTTACCCTGTAATTATAAAAAGACAAGGGCAACGATGAGGTTGTGCCCGTTGTAAAAATAGCACGGAGGCCACAGCACTATAAAAAATGCTGGCAGACTATTTTTACACCTCAAAATTCATCTGTCACACTCTCTCAGTTCTCTCCACCCACTGATCACTCATTCATCTCGTTCCTGGCCCAGTGTCACAGCTCGCACACAACGTCTCTCCAGCGTGGGATCATATTTCAGCATTTCTACAAAAGGCAAATGTGCAAATGTGTGATGGAAGTGTGTTTTACTGAGAGTCCTCATTCATCCAGAAAACACATTCATTGAAATGCACCCCAGAAAACCCAGTAAACACACCCAGTTCCACACAACACAGACAAAAACGGCAGGTGCATGATGATGTCTGAATTATATTGGAATCATATCAAAATCATAGGTATCAGCAGGTTATTGTTTACAAAAACACTGGCACCAGATACAGATAACTAGATTGGAAATATTTTGAGCTGCAGGATAAAAAAACATCTTGTTCATTTTACTGCAAATGTAAACTTCTGCAATACTAATCCAGATGGCTGTGATTCCAGTATTTCTATGGTATGTCTTAGAGTTTCTTGCTTTCCAATATTCAGCATAGAATGTTCAGCTTCAAATGTGATGCAACAATCAGCTTTAAGTTATTAATAATTAATCAAAAACCCAAAATCCATGATTGGTGCTAATCCTGCTGAAAAAAAAAAGCTTGGCCAGCTCAAGCTGGTTGACCAGTTTGAGTTTTATGGCTTAGTTGGCCTAATGACTACAGACAAACCTGACCAGACTAGTCAATCAGTTTAACCAAGCTGCTTAACCACCATGATTGGCATGAACAAGCTGGCTGACCAGAATGACTGGCATGACCATGGGAGTCAACCAGCCTGACCATGCTGGTGCTGGATGACCAGCATAACCACTCTGGTTGCAATGCCGCTGGCATGACCATGTTGGTCGTTAGCATGACCAAGCATAAACCATGTGACCATGCTGGATTACCAGTATGGCTGGTTTGACCAAACTAGTCAAGCATAATTACCATCTTGAAGACCAGTTTTACCAAGTTGGTCAACCTGATAGACCCAGCTAGTCGGTCAAACTTAAAGAAAAACATACACTATGCCAGTCAAAGGCTAAGCTTCTCAACCAGTTTAACCAGCTTGCTTATCAGGACATGGCATGTTTTCCATGGATGACACTTTTGAGTCACCTTAACCATCCAGCTTTGAAGGAAAAGGCATGTTTTTCATGGATAACCCACTTTTCAGTCACCTTAACCATCCAGCTAAGCTTGTCATCCAATTTAACCAGCTTGCTCATCAGGTCAGGGCATGTTTTCCATGGATAACCCACTTTTCAGTCACCTTACCCATCTAGCTAAGCTTGTCAACCAGTTCAACCAGCTTGCTCAGCAGGATAACGCATGTTTTTCATGGATGACTAGATTTCCAGCCACCTTAACCAGCTTAGAACATCAGAAGCCAGCTTGCGCTGTATTGTCAGCAGGGTAAAAAGTTATTTACTGTTTTACTCCATTTGTCAGAGCCATTTTTGGAAGGGACATTTACTTGGACTACTGTTTTACTACATAAACCATCTGCTGCATTTTACCCTGTGTTAGTTTGTGGCCCACTGTTTTTTTGAGGTTTTGGTTTGACTGGTATGATATTAATTCCAGATAAAAAATCATGCTCACATTCTTACTGTAAAGCAAGAAGTAATAAGAGTTTTTTCTTCTAAACCATTTCTGTGCCCCAGATAAAAACCATCATGCCATGCTCTCCAACTCCAGCCTGCTCCTTATCCCGTCTGAATGGCCTCTAAAGTCGGACAAGCCTTTATTTTCCTCTGTTCTCCATTTCCTCCATTTCAATCATTACTTTCTCTTTGTCTGCACTCAGCTGTGTCCTATTGTTATCTGTAAGTTTGTCCGCTGAGTTTGGGCTAAAGCCCCCCACATCCCCTTTTTTTAAACCCCATAATCCCATTCCAGCCTGTTTTCTTCAAAAGCACAATTACCAAACACACAGAGCGTATCATTGTCTCCGGCTCTGCCATTTTCTCCTCTACAAACTGCAGCACTGCACTCACTGTGACTTTTTTTGGTTGTTACAGGTTTGTTTTGTTTCTGCCCTACGCCCCTCATACACACACGCATACAACCTAACATTTTCAAAACAATGTATTTCAAAGACTGAAGGGGAGAATGAACATGCCTTGCTGTACAGCAGTGGTCACCAACCCATCCCCTGGACGTCCGCCTTCCTACAACATCAGTTTCAACTTTGAGTCCTTCAAACACCTTAACCATCTGCCTCATCCGCATCTCTTCCTCCCCTACACGGAGGACATTTTTGGGTTTCAGAGTTTTAGGTTGGAACTCATACATAAAATACGCATTCATCTTCAGCCAAAAATATCATTTCAGCCTAACCATAAAAAAGCTGAAAAAATGAATGCACTGCTGCATTGTTTTTATTCCAGTACTGTATAAACAGGTTCTCTACTCACATTGGTGTCTTCAGTGTACGTCTGAACATAACTACACTTATAATTGAATCATGTCGAATCATGAGGATTTTCTCCTATCTAAGATAAGATAAGATAAGATAGTCCTTTATTAGTCCCGCAGTGGGGAAATTCACAGTGTGACAGCAGAAAGGGATAGCAGGACACTCAGTTACAAAAATTTAGATAAATAATTTACACTATGTACACAATATAAATAAGAATTAAAAAAGTTGTGAGGTACTGCTTATTATTTAACAAGTTAATTGGACTGCTGTAATACAATCAAGTTATAGTGAACCTTTCTCAGTTATTACCATTCCAGTGGATGCAGTTTGTTGCCACCGTTTATTAGACACCTACAAAAGTGAGGGAATGGTGCAGCTTGGAAGTGGTACATCAATAGTGTAGCACTGACATGAGAATGAAGTTGAAATGCTGTGAGATTGATGCAGGAATTCTGTGGGAATAATGTGGGAATGGTGTATAAATGGTGACAGGAATGAATGGGAAAGGCACGGAAACAGAAATTATACACCATGTGAATGGTATGGGAATTCCATGGCATCGCAGTGTATGGGAACGGTATGGTAGTGAAATGATGTGGGAATGGTATTGCAGTGGTACAGGAATTGAAAGGGAATAGTGTGGAAATGACAAAGGAAGAGTGTGACGGAGGTGTTGGAATAATGTGGAAAGGGTTTCGGAATAGTGCAGAAATAAGGAAAGATAATCAAGGCTTATGTGGGAGCAGTCTTGGAATGGTGTGGGAATTGTGCTGGACTAGTGTGGCAACGATGTAGGATTTGTCCTAGAATGGTGTGTGGACAGTGTATCAATGATGTAGGATTTGTGCTAGAATGGTGTGTGGACAGTATGGCAATGATGTAGGATTTGTCCTAGCATGGTGTGTGGACAGTGTATCAATGATGTAGGATTTGTCCTAGAATAGTTTGTGGACAATGTGGCAATGATGTAGGATTTGTCCTAGAATGGTGTGTGGACAGTGTGGCAACCATGTAGGATTTGTCCTAGAATGGTGTGTGGACAGTATGGCAATGATGTAGGATTTGTCCTAGCATGGTGTGTGGACAGTGTATCAATGATGTAGGATTTGTCCTAGAATAGTTTGTGGACAATGTGGCAATGATGTAGGATTTGTCCTAGAATGGTGTGTGGACAGTGTGGCAACCATGTAGGATTTGTCCTAGAATGGTGTGTGGACAGTTTGGCACTGATGTAGGATTTGTCCTAGAATGGTGTGTGGACAGTATGGCAATGATGTAGGATTTGTCCTAGAATGGTGTGTACAGTGTTGGAATAGTGTGGAAGTAGTATAGTAATTTTATTGGAACAGTGTTGGAATGGTTTAGGAATAGTGTGTGGATAATCTCTAAGCCCCATCAAACCAATTAAACTCCTGCATCACCAACCGCCACTTTCATTCCACGTTCCTGTGCCTTTCAGAGTATGTGTGGGCTCGGGGTGGTTTGCAGACGCTGCCTGTTACCCAGAAACCCCTAAAAGGACTTCACAAGCTTCTGGCTTCTTAATCATTAATGACCCCAGCTAGACCACAAACCTGAGGTATTAAAATGTGTATCAATAAATAAATAGCTGCGGGCTCGTACCAAATTAACAGTGAAGCTGTAGAGTCTATGTGCCTTCATTGGGAAGTATTTAAATAATGAATACCCACTAATTATACCCCAAAGTTATTAGATTATAAATTAAATCGTTGCGAAGTGTGTATTTGCTGCATAGCAACTGGTGGATTAATGTGGCTAATTATTTCAGGGCTTGTTGAAACGGGATAACAATTCACTGCAAAGGTTTTGTGTACAGTCGGGAAACAGAAGACTCCTGCATGTAGCCTACATGTGTTACGCAGACAATAAACGTATTAATGGCGTGTTTGAAAACGGGCGTTCAGGATGAATCAGAAAAAAAAAAACGAGCTCACATCTAGCTTCCTCTTTATTTCCTGACAATAATAATGATAATAATATGTCAAACACGGAGGAAGAACATGAAGCACTGACCCGTGCACAGTGCATGCAGACCCTGCTTGCTTAATGCCTTGTGATGAAAGGCGTTTTAATTAGCTGATATGCATGCTTTTTAATTAAATGCAAACTCCAACTCGGCGGTGGCGGCTAATACTAAAAGCTGCATCAGGGAAAGAAACGGCACGGGGTTGGTTTTCATCACCGCGGACGATTACAGGCAAAAAGCAAAACAACAATGCTGACATGTGGCGAGCGAAAATCGACGCACCCGCTTTCAAGCGCAGGCCCCAAAAATAACGTTTTTCAAAACTCGCGACCCGAAGGGTAGCAGTCTCGCGTCGTCTCTGAGGAATGTTTTGTTTGAGAGAAGTTTCGTTTGAAGCTTACACCTCTCATGCTAGCGCAGATAGAAGCGTTTAGCACACCGGATCTCCTGCGGAGCCCAAATGGAGCCTCTTCACATTCCCTGCTTCTCTTGTGTTCTTTAAGCTCTTCCAGAAAACTGACAACGACAGCCCTGTCAGCGGCGTTCAAACACAAACTTAAGCCTTTCCTCCTTTCTCCTCTGCTATTGTCCTCGTGTGACGATTGCGAGAGGTAACAAACGTCTGCAATTCCAGACCAGCTGTAAATACCAAATGCAAAAATAAAATACAATTTTTAAAAAAAGAGAAAGAAATCAAAGGAAACGCGACAAATGCTTCCGACATCAAAAGGTTAATTCAATCGTTAGAAAAAAACAAAACAACAACTGCGGCTCCTCGGTTGCTTTGCGGTTGGAACAGATCATATGGAGTTGACAAATTAATCCACCGGCCCTTTTTTTTTTTTTTTTTTTTACAAAAGAGTGCCTCCTGAATCAGCTAGGCACACGGGCATTGAACGATTTGTGTGCCGAGCACAATGCCTCTGCGAGAGAATGCGGAGAAATGTCTTAAAGCGAAAATGAAAACCCAATCCACGCTCGCCGCTATTGTGGGCCACAGTCAAAAGAGAGTGTGTGCCATACTATTCCTCACATTCAGGCTGTTATGTTCACCCAACTTATTCACTGACCTTGGAGGAACAGAACACAGACGTGGAGCGTGTGCCAAACCACAAAGAGGAGGTGGGGAATAAAAAAAAAAAACAAAACAAAAAAAAAAAGATTTCACAATTTAAAGGCATCATGAAGGAGAGAACTTTAAACTGGTACTCAGGGTCAAAAGAAAAAAGACAGCAGATGTGCATACATACATCAGTTAAGCACAATTTTAAAAACTCTGACTTCACTACAGTGGCATCTGTACAGGGGCAGCAAGTAAACAGTCAGTTCTTCAAAGTAGGAAAACTGGGAAAATGGGCAAGCATTAAGATCTCAGCAACTTTTAACCAGAGCTAAACCGTGATGGTTGTGATGACTGTGGGTCAAAGTGAGTCTTGTGGGGGTTGTCCTTGTATACAGTGGCCTATTAAGGTCAACTGGTGAACTGTTAACAGGGTCATGGGCAAATGCAGCTAATGCTTGAAGCCCTCCATGAAGGCTCCATCTTACAATGTACAGGACTGAAAGGATCCGCTGCTACTGTCAAGATTTACATTTACGGCATTTAGCAGACACTCTTATCCAGAGCGACTTACAAAAGGGCTTTGCTATTTACTTAAGAAAAACCTCAGCTAGTTTGAATAGGCTAAAATTCAAAGATACCTCTAAGTTTTAGCCACTACTAAACACAAGTCAGTAAGGTGACCACTCTACTATTCACCCAAGTACTCTCTGAAGAGGTGGGTCTTCAGTCTGCGTTTGAAGACAGCGAGCGACTCTGCTATTCAGACACCCAGGGGAAGCTCGTTCCAACATCAAGATGCCTTCAGAAGGAGCCCATGGTGACATATGGGTCACAGACCCTTTAAAAGATACTTTATCCTTCACTTTAACTCATGGAGCCGCTTAGTGACATATACATAATGAGCATCCTGGACGTTTCACAGGACAGTCTGAGAGTGTATGTGCACGTGGCCTTGTGTACTTAATGTTAGTGTCTTTGGGTAGTGCTGTTTGGGTAGGGTCTGTTCCAGCTCATCTAACCATTCTAGTACTTAAAACTAGTTACATATAACCACTTCTGAACCTATTTTTACAGCAAAATGATGAAATACATGTTGTGATAGCTAGCATATGGATTTTAACCGTAAATGTTTACAGAAGATGTCATCTGATTTTTTTTTTTATCACAATAAGGAAAACCACTAATTAACCGCTCAATTAATTTGATTTAATTATTTTGAACAATATTAGTAGTGGGTTGAAGAGTGAGGTAAAGTTCAGGTGATGTCTTAGCAACGCAACCACTATACATTAAGCGCTATACAGCATTTGTTGGGAAGTGATGGGAAATGGAGTGTGGAGAAGAATAACCCTTATATACTGTGGACAGTAGTGAGGAACATCTGGACAGTATGAAAACACTATATGTAAGGTAGTCAATGAGTCTGACACATATAAATAAGGTTGACTGACGCCTGGATGGAACCAAGACACACACACACACACCAGTGAGCATGCATGCCTGGAGCAGTGGGCAGCCATCACTGTGGACCTGGCCTGCAGGGGGGTGAAGGGCCTTGCACAAGGGACCAGTGGCAGCTTTCCGAGCTCAGTTATCCAACCCACAATCCTGTCATATATAGCCTGGTGCTAGACCACTGCCTCACTGTCCAGTTAGCATTTCCTTTTCCATTTGCTATGTTGCTTAATCAGAACCAGGAAGTGCACGGCATCTCCTAATATTTATGCTACAGCCATATTCGATGCTGAAAATATAAAGACTCAGTTACTTGTAAAACAAAGGTGATACATATATGGAGCCAACCAGTAGATCCCTACGCCAAGCCCTCCCGCTAAACAGTTCTATGGCCGAAATGACAGTTAGCTAATCAAGCCCTTGGTGCTCAGATCTGTTCGGCCCTGCTTTAGCTCTGTGTGTGCGTTTTAATAGATTTTGTAGGTGTGTATCTATGATCATGCTCATTACTTTATCAAAGACATATACTGTACGTCTTGTTGTATTATAGTTCCTTGATAAATAAATAAATGCGAGTGGAGCTGTTAATGTAGGCCCGGCCCCACACTAGCATTTACTTTAATTTGACCCTCATGATATTTCAGCCTCGCCACCTTACTGTTAATTACTACTAATCAAAGTGAGGACACTCAATGTGTCTCTTTTAAGCCTAGCCAATGTGGCTGCTGTATACGGGCTGATTAAATAATTAAACCAGCTTCAGCTAATAACTGAAAGCTACTCCAACTCCAGAGTCAGACTTCAAAGGCTCCTTCAGTATTTAACTTCAGAGAAATAAACTTTGCAGCAGCACTTTGACTGCCTATCTGGGCAGAGATGGACCTTTTTATATGCTTAATTATTTTCTGACATGAAAGTGGATTATATATTAACTTTCCTTCTCTCTCACCTTGGTCCGACCTGATGGACGTGATGCTGCTGAACCAGACTTCAACCGGGTTTCGTTTTCTGCCAAACCTTACCCTGCACTTTAAAAACAAACGAAGAAATCTGAATTTGATTGACAGGTCTTCTTTTTTTATGTTCCGTTGGAATCTCATCTCTTAATGTGACAGTTTAACCAAATGATTAATTAGCCTAGTTTCGCTTCTGACTCCAAATGTAGACAATCAGTCAGCACATCTTTGCTACCTGACATAGACAATGTATGTTGTACAGTGTCAGAAACCACACAAGCAAGTCAACTGCAGATTACGTTACAATCGGACATGCTGTGAGGTAAGTGTGATCATTTCAGTATGATGTTTAAACAATGCTAATCTGTTTTGCTAATAAACCTCTATGACTTGTTAGCTACATTAGCCTCGTACTGCAAAACAATTAAGAAGTAACCTCCAACACCAAACACGTCTTGGACAGTATTGTAGCTGTAAGAAAAAGCGGAGAGACAGTAAATTGCCTGGCTGAGTCATTTAAAGTGGTTTGGTGTCAAATGATTGGTTAAATGCAGGGAAACTTGTTGACACTGGTTTCTTCGGTGATGGGAACCATTGATCACAAGGTGCTTACCGTACACTGGATCCCATCATCCTACCACTACAGACCCTGCTGCACAAAAAAAAATATATAAATAGATATAAATATAACATTTTATCATTTTAATGGCAAATATGGATCTTATAGGAACAGTTGGTTAAATGTACTGATTACGTTTTGGCATAAATGTTAGAGCAAAATATAAACAATCAGATTTTTTTGTGAAGATATTCATTACATTACATTTACATTCATGGCATTTAGCTGACGCTCTTATCCAGAGCGACTTACAAGGTTACTTGTATTACAGAGGAGGGCCAATGCAGTGTTAGGAGTCTTGCCCAAGGACTCTTACTGGTGTAGCGCAGCACAGTCACCCAGACCGCGAATCGAACCCCATATTCAGTAACTGATGTCAGAAGAGCAAACATAGCCTCAACATGTTTCACTATGGACTAAGCTAACAGGTTAACAGTTCCACTGCTCTCAGACTACACCCAGCTTTCTTTGGGAATAACTGGGTGACTCTTGTCTTTCTTTACTTTTTTCTTTTTTCACAATTCAGTGCTAGCAATGACAAAGCTAAAATAGATCTTTATATAACATAATAAATATTCTTTTAATGATGGTTAATGTATATATAAATAAAACAATTTAGTCAATAAAGTCACTTCATGCATCTTGAGTATCAGGATTATCCAGCTAAGGTATTTAACACAGATTAAGGTATTTAAACCAGATACAAATCCGATCACTCAAACCATTTCAGGAGGTGGTCTAAGACAGTGTGAACACATGTGTCTCTCCAAGACACATTTCACAGCCAGACAATCACCAGTAATACACCAGTAATAACTGTGGTGCAATGAGTGAAATTGCAGGTTCCATTCCACACAGCAATTGGATTTCAGTCTTATTAACCAAGGACGTATTTGCAGAGCAAATTAATAACATTTTAAATAACATTGAATAATGAAACAAATTGTTATTGCACAGGTAAAGACAATTTTTATATGAATTTATTTTCATAGTTGGCACACCAACACAAGGTTAATTTCTTAATGTGTGCTGTTGGCTGCTGCCCCCGCTGGGCAAATGCAGATATGCGCTGCTTGGGTGGTCTATAAAGGCCCGGGTGCTTTAGCATATTGCGTGATATCTCTCTTTCTGAAAAGCGTTCTAATAAAATAAAACAAATAAAAATAAAAAATAAAAAAACAAACATCAGCTCCTTTTCCTTTTTGCACATCTGTTCAAAAAACGAAAGAAATTAAACTGGTTAACTTGTTTATGCTGGTTAAACTGGTTTACTGTAAATGCAGTGACTTGTCTGCTGATGGTACTTTTAAAGAGTTAAATTAATATGCCACACTTACACCACTCATACGTATTTAAGAGTGAAGATTCATTAGAACATTTTTGTGAGTGTGCTCCCCCTGTAAGGATATAAACAATAGCCAGAATGGCAGTGTTCTGATGTAAGCTACTTACAAATAATGCTAATAATACGTTATACACACAGTGTAGCCTGTGGATTGATGAAGCATCTGGTGCTGAGGTGGTGGTATTGGGATGGCCCCAAATTAAAATCTGCTTAGGGCCTCATAAAGGTTTGGGCTGTCCCTGCGTATTTGACTACCCAGTGTAAAAGCATGAGGATAAAATCTTATCAGGATCCATCCAATCCAGATACTGGTCACATGAAGTGACCAGGTGTAAACAAGGTCTCAGTCACACTCGTCACAACCAACGTGAACAATTCTTAGTATCATTTCACTTTAAAATCGCTCTAAATAAGTTATGCAGAAATAGAATAGGAATTCTGACGCAATCTAAAACGGTTTGCCCAACGATTTCATTCTCTTTTTTTAAGTCAGACTGCGAACCTATACATTCTTTCCGTAGGTTTTAAAGGCACACTATTTTTACTCTACCATGGTATAGTACCTTTTATGACCCAATTTTAAAATATTAAATAAAATAAGCAACGCAATATATGTAACAACTATCCCTCAAATTGGACTTAAACATCCCAGTATGCAACAAGGATGAGATTTTAAGGGGTTAACTAAAAGTACTGCACATGTACCCTCGAGAGCACCATTTCAGTGTCTTGAGTGGTACCCCACTGGTCTTGGCTAATAGCCGGCATTTAGCGAAATTCCATAAATTAGATTTTTTAGCTCAACTATCGATTTAATAATTCTAAATTGACATGTGCTGTATGCTCGGCTACCCCTGTTAGCAGCTCTAAAAGCGCTCTAATGGGAAAGAAACTAAATCTGATTCGGTCATCCTGTCTGACAGTGACCTCTAATCGAAGCTGCCATGTGGGTCCACTACGGCCCCTCAGAGTGTGTACAATATTTGATTAAGCGCTGGTCTCCATGGCACCGCTGGGTTTGTGTGCTAATTAATTACCAGGCTTAAGAGCTTGTACATAATTGGTGTGTACACCACCATCAATTCCATTAAAAAGAGCAATTATCACCAACCTTATGCAAATGACTCTCCCACCGTCTCTCATCAAATTAAAAGGAGACACTTGAGCCGTGCCCTGCTGTTCCATATTCCACTTTTAACACGGAACTAAGAAACACTATGGAGTCTCGCCGACATACGAGAGTATGCACCAGTAATTATACGACTTGTAATGTATGAAGCTGTGTGCATTTCTATTCATAAATATTCACACTGCTGAAGTTTTCAAGCAACTGAGCAAGAATGATATCTACTCTTGGCTTTATAGATCAAATAAGCCAATGCATGAACTTTAATGATGCGTGGAAGTGTATCGATACACATTTACAGGTTTGATGTACCTTTCAATTCAAAGGCCAGGGACTTTCTGCATTTCATGTGTGGAGAAAAGGGCCTTCCGTAAGCTGTTTCCACAAAGTTGGAAGTATGCAGTCGTCCAAAACGTCTTGGTATGCACAAGCATTACGATGTCCCTCAAATGGAACTAGGAGACCTATAGGCCAACCCCTGAAAACAACCCCATAGCATTTCAATTATATACACTACACTGGCTAAATACATGACATAAATACAGTGAAAGCCTGAAAAGTAGCTTCTCCTCCTATAAAACCGAACCTTCTACAAGCCAGAACATCTCAACAGCCCACATGACAAGACCTTATTCACGCTGTATGTCCTAAGTAGTTTTCAGGGTCTAAAACACATGGCCACATGGCTGTGGAGCAACTAATCCTCCTCCAACATAATTAACTGACCTCACTAATGCTCTTGTGACTGAAGACAAGTCCTCACAGCAATGTTCCAATATCTAGTGTAAAATCTGTCACTGCAGCAAGGGAGATACACTCCCTTTTAACTTTATGTATGTGATTTTAGGAAAGTATATATTTTTTTTATTTGCACAAAAATATGAGCATTAATTATAAATATGTTACTGTCTCTGTTCTTTTTTTTCTTTCAAATCTGAAACAATTCATCAGTGCAATAAGAGGAAGGTGCTTGAAGAAGAGTGTGGGGTGTATTTGTGAGACACTTGTGCAGATCGGGAACAGCAAGTAAACTATTGGAGAGGCCTGCTCACAGGCAGATCAAAACCCCAATATGACTGCCAAGAACCTGCATAAATATTTAAGAGTCAAAAGACTCTTGCACTGTTCTACTGTGCAGCATTGCCTGCAAATCTTCTTGGAAGAACCACAAGAAAAAGCTGACAGAGAACTGAGACTAAGGAATGGTGATATTTCTGGTCAGAGTGTCCCAGTGTTCATTCCTGTGTTTTGAAGTTTTGTTGAAGTGTCTGGGTTGTGGTCTGCTTGGACAACATATAGGACAATTGTCCAATTATGAGATTCTTTATGGGTCCTGCTTAATAGATTTTAGTTCCTAAAACTAAACCAAAATAATTTGTACCTCACACCTTTCCAGTTAATACATAAACTAAATGGACTATGTAAGAAAGTATTGGGGACAAAACTGGTTTTCATAAACACATATAATGGCAAATATTCATATTCTAAATTGAGAATAATTAACGTAGATTTGTCCTGCATATGGCAACCCTGTTGGAGCTTTCTCTATATGTCACCAGTATATTACAAACTCTGTACCAATGAATGTCACTGGAAAGATCTACAATATCACTACCTAGAAGTGGCAATATTGCAGTGTTACAAAAGGTTCTCTGAGCAATGCCATGAAAGAGCCACTTTTGGTTCCATAAAGAACCACGTTTGTAAAAGGGATGTGTTAGAATGACACCGCCTTGCACTTTGGAATGTCTACCTCACCCCTTAATATTCAATGCCTAAACTAAGTGGACTATATAAAAAAGTACTGGAAAAAAGCGGCAATGCCAAATCATGGTGCTGCTATTGGTATTGATATTGGAATATTTTAACAAATACTCTGCCTTACAAATGGAATCTGTCTTAATCTCACATACACACAGCGAGCTGTGACCTTGGGCATAGCAGTTGCTCGTTCAGGTCTAAAATGTGTGTGATAGCAAGGGGTAAAGTAGGTCACATATATATATATATATATATATATATATATAAGAAAAACACATCTCTGGCGCGCTAGACCCCAACAGGGAAATCATCTCCAAATAAATCAAATAGGTGTTGAGACCAAAACTGCTCAAGAGGCAGAGTGGCAGGAGAGAGACGTAATTGGCGCATAAATACACACACCTCTCCGTACGCACAGAACACTTCATGAAGAACACCACCTCAGACGGCGCTCTGGGTTATCAGCACCGGAGCTGGATCAACCTAGCACTTATATTTGACTGGGTTTGTTCAAGGATGAAGAAACACATTCTTGGCACTTTTCCAGCTAAACTGGACTTGTTTGAAAGTGTGTGGGTGGCACTTCTGTTATTTTCTAATGTGTAAAATTTACCACAACTACAAAAAAAAAAAAAAAAACAACAACAAAAAAAACAAAACAAACAAAAAAAAAATATATATATTATATATATATAAAAAAAAAAAAAAATATATATATATATATATATATATATATATATATATATATATAGTACAAGATCAACAATTATGCAATATTTGTAATACAACATGGGAAACCTACTGATCAACCATAAGATCATAACATTTGATTTAAAATGAAATTATCTTTTTATATATATATATGGTATATGGTACGTATGGTAGGCCACAGTTGAGAAAGAGCGTGAGCGAAATATTAATCAGAACAGATATTTTAAATTGAGAATAATTTACATGTAACATCAGCTGTTGAAAGAGTGACTCGATTGAAGTCAAAATTGAGACTGGACAATTTTTGGACAGAAAGATTGGGCTAGTTTTTACACAAACTGAAGATTGTTCCTGGATATGGCAACCTTGTTGGGGCTTTCTCGATTTATTTGATCTACCAATACTTATTGATTATTTCATTGGAAACATCTAGGGTATCACTACCTAGAAGGGGCAATAATGGGTGCAAACCCCCAATAACAATGCAGTGCTACAAAAGGTTTTCCATAAAGGTTCCATAAAGTTCAAATAAATGAGTGAGAACTACACCCCTTCAGGTGTAAAGAACTTGGATCTCAACCAGTTTAAAGCGAAGAATTGTCTTAAACTGGGGAAAATCCTACAAAAAAAGTTGACAGATTCACAAAGTGCTAAAAATGACAGGACAGTTCACAGAGACCCCAATGACCTCATAAACGTAACAAATCCCCCCAAAAAAGCATTAGTAGGTAAACACTGGGTAAAATTAGTGAATAAAGTGAGTTGTAGGCTTCCACATCCACCACCATATTAAGCTGTGGAATGGCTTTGCAGAGTATGGCCTACCAGGGCAGATAGAGAGGGCGTGGTGGTGATGAATGCAGCTGCAGATGCAGGGCAACAGTCAGTTTCTGTGATCCTACAAAGGGCATCTATATGGTAGGTGTTTCTAATAAACTGCCTGAAAGAGTCGTTTCTAATAAACTGGCAACTCCGTGTGCAACTAAGTAAAAGGGACAAGATGCAGTTGCTCCTTTGCCACACTGCAACAGGCAGCAAACAAACAATTGCTGCACATTGTGTGAACATTGCACATATCACAAAGTACAATTTTCATGCCTCGCACTTCGAGCTCCCTCCCTCCGTAATTCCCTCCTTCTCTCTCCAGCTCATTCCTTTCTCTTTCTCTCCTGCCTTATTGGATTTCATTTATTCATCGGGCTGAGACAAAGCAGGTGTGCGGGCGCTGCTAAAGATTGGAGGATTTAGACCGTGTCTCTGAATCAGTCACTACCACATCATCTGGCACACATTCAGATAGTCTGGGCCAATCACAGAGGACTTTTTTTATTCTTCTTTTTTTTTTGCACGGCTCCTGAGAATGGCTCGATGGACAGAGACACAATGAACACATGCTCCAGACAGAAGCAGCAACACAGAAGGAAAAATAATATATAGCATGATGAACCGGTTTCCCCCCACTTTGCTTCCATTTTCAGCCATCCCGTTATGGTGGTTAAAGGATGCTGCTTTTGTGTGCATGAGAATTATCATAAGCAGGAATGTATCCCTTTACGTTGTAATTCCGCCTTATTTTTCTAAACGCAGCTGTTAGGCTGTTAGGCCTTCAGTAGGCTACAGATGCTTACTTAGATCTGGAGAAAAAGGTTAGTAAAGATACCGAAACAAAGCAGACTAGTTAACTAGCTAACAGCTAGCATGTAGCAGTTACTGTAAATACTATGGTTTATATTACAGGAGCAACAATTATGCAATATCAGCAGGGCCAGACTGAATAAAGTCTAGTGAATTTGCAATGTTTTTAGAGGCTACTTAATTCATGTATTTTTATTTACTTTGTAACATATTTTTGGTGTTTCTAAAATAAAAAAAAATGAAACTCATCGCATATAAAATTTTTTTTGCTTGTAAAACAAGATGAAATTGAAGAAGCTGATTTATTCACTTGGGTTATTAGGGATTGTTAATTTTTCTTGATGAATGAGTAAATGCTTATTTATTAATGTTTATTATGTACTTGCATGATTTCAGGGGTATTAAAATCCCTACCATATCCCCCCACCCTACTCACACACACACACACAATGCTACAATCCTAGAAAATGAGCCTATTTGAATGCCCTATCCTAACCACAATGAATACCCGTGCGTTCCCAGCCTCCTCTTTTTTTCCAAACCATCCAGAGGTGGTTACAGGTCGTATTTCCTTGGACCTCTTTTGGTAGGTTCTAACCAGGAATACATTGGAGACATTCTGACCCAGTCTTCCAGCCATCACAGTTTGGGCCTTTTCAAGTGGCTGAGATTCTTATGTTTCCCAATTTTCCTGATTTTAACACTTCAAGAACTGACTGTTCTTGACTTGCTGCCTAATATGCAAATCCAACCCCTTGATAGATGCCACTGTAGATGAAGATAATCAAAGCTTTTCACTTCACCTGTCTATGGTTTTATGCTGCTATGGCTGATTTTGTGTAATTGAGGTAATTGCATATATGCTACAAGTACACGGATTAGATACACAGCTTGCTAATGTTACCTTAGAGACCTCTTTATGAAGTGAGGACTGTAAAACAAGCAGTAAACTCACCAGTTTACATTCCGCCTCACATACATCTTAAAACTATGTGCCAGAATAGGTTATTAAAGCAATACCGGAGAAGTACTACTTTTGGATCCCCAAAAAGCCATGTTTGAAAATATTGTACCAGTTTATAGGCTTGTCCTAGAATGTCTACTTGCTGTTGAGGTTCTCATTTACAAAAAAAATAAAATTGTCTGAAGAACCAACCATCCATTTTTTTCCCTCTACTGCAATGTGGAAATAAACATTTTGGCACCATTGAAGAGTGTAGTGGTGATGTACTAGTGCTTGGCATCTTAATCCTCACACATAAGAGTAACCAATTCGCTTGAACTGTGTTTCTGTAAGTCTGATGGCTTCTCAGTAATGTTACATTCAACTGTAAATGTAGAGGAGAATATCCAACAGCTCGAGCAAAAATAAACAAACACCCCCGCCTTCATTAGACTGCACCCCCTTCCGAATGGAAATAAGAGGCAGCTGGAGCTGACTCACCGGAGTTGGGGTCAGAGTTGCCGTCGGCTTCGGTCCTCTTGTCCGGAGAGGCCTGTTCGTAGAAGTCGTCCTGCGGCTGCACCAGAGGAAGTGGATGTGTCAGTAGAGGGCCGCCGCCCACCGGCTCATGCTCCCCCAAGCCACTGTCACTGCAGCTCTCCTGAGAGCCGTCCGGCAGGTGAAACGTGACGCGCCGCTGAGACTAAAAAGAGCAAAAGAGAGGTATCTATAAACATACTGGTGTCAGTTCAAAAGGAACAAGGTTATCCAACGATAACTGGTTGGTCCATGTTCCCTTTTCTTGTCCTTAAAGCAACATGTTACGTATCATTTTCACCTTAAAACAGCAGCTTCAAAATCATTGCAATGCTCCACCGATGCTCCAATTTTTCAAGAACTATGCAAAGCTGCCCAAGCTGCCTTGAAGTTTCTCTTGTCTTTCTGATACAATTCATGGCTGAGGTGCCCTTGAGCACACCTTAGTCCCCAATTGCTCCCAGAGCACTGAGGTGGCAGCCCACTTCTCCGGGTGTGTGTTCCCGTGACCCTTTCTGCTACAGTGAGTGTTTGTATTCACTGGGTGATGGTTGCATGCTGAGGTTGAATTCTATTGCTGTGCTGTGTAATGACTATAAGGTCTAGTCCTATACCTCTCTTATTAAGAACTACCTCCAGTCATATATATAAATAATTATCTGCATATGAGTGCACATCCGCTAGCCTTTGAAGATTACTCAGATACCTGAAATATAAGCCGAAGGGTTACAAGGTCAAGGAGTGGATCATGTGTGATCATCTGTCAGTCAGCAACTGAACTGGATTCATCAGTAATAACTAAGAAAACCAGTCTATGATATTGTGGATGAGCTTGGGATGAGGCTTGTTTCAGTATTCTGGTGATAGAAAACGCAACTCTATACACACACACACACACACACACACACACACACACACACACACACACACGTGCACATGCATACAGTAAAATGACAGCCTATTTTCCAGCAAAGGTGTAAACTGAGAGAAATGCTTGAGCAATGGGAGTGTGCATGTTAAACAGTACAGCTCTGTTACTCTGTACAGTACTGCAGCGGCAACCGTTCAGCACAGTCCTGCATTTTCAAATCAGGGCAGGGTGGTGATTAGGGAGAAAGATGAGGTGGTAAAAAGCGTCTGACTGAGGGTCTCTGGGAAATGAATTTAGCACAGAGTTAGTGCTGTGTGTAGACAGTGTATGTGCGAGATTCCGTTCAGTGGTTTTAGTTTATTAATTTGTTCTCTCTGGTACAAGCTCATGACGATCCATGCAAACTTGCAAACCCGCAAGTTTACAAGCCCACATATGGAGGTTGCACTTAAAGGGCTTACAAAGCTGTAAATACCAACTGGGGCACATTCCAGTGTATTCTCTGATACCACGGCAACACAGGGGACCAAGTACTGTGGGGCCGGGCAGCTCAATTCTACGGACATGTTTTGTTGATTTTCTCAATTAAAATAAGTCAGCAAATCCTCTATAGGAAACACACTCACTGTATATATGACTTTTTATGATCATGTATTTAGGAAATAGTGTATGATATGCATGGTATAATTTGTGACCATGTTTATTTATTTGTTTAATGTAACATATTAAAAATAATAAAACAAAATGTGTCATGATCTTTGTAAGTGTGACACTTTCAAAGAATAAAGGAATGCTTAAACATACTTTTAGGTAAAAATTATTGTTTTTATTATGTTAATATTATAAGAAACAAAGAATAAATATATAATTAATTATTATAATTATAATTATTATTATTATTATTTATTATTATGAGGAGGAGGAGGTATAGTAGTAATAGTAGTATATGATCATGATTCTGCAAAATAACTATATCTCATAAGTGATAACTTTACAGAAGGAAAAAAAAAACTTTCAATGAATGACCAATATTTCAATCTTAATACCAAAAATAATAAAAGTAATATTAATTCCAAGTCATTTTGGAGCATTTCTATTGGTCCATTTATCATAAAAAAAATTAACACAACATCAAAAACAACTGCCAGATTCAAATTACGTCAAAAGGTAAAAACGCCCCGGAGATACCTAATTTTATATTATTTCATATTTTTATTATTATTATGACCCCCTCTTTCACAGTCCAGGCAATGTACACACACACAGGGCTATATTCATGCTCACACACACACTCAAGCCCCTCCCACCCAGAGACCCACACACGCTGTCCAAAATTGAATTCTGTCCCAGGTCATGTCTTTTTCAGTTGAAATAATTGTCCACTGCCGTCTTTGTCCACCTCTAAGTCCAGCCGCTCTTCAGGAAACTCTAATGACATTTCATCATTTCATGAGCTCCAGAAATAAGCTCAGCGCTAACCTTTTCCTGCAGCATCTCCGCGCGCCGCCGCAGACTCGCTCTGACATGATCTCTGCTGTAATTATTGGCAAAAGCAAAAGGTCAGCCGATCTCAGCGCAATGCAAATGACCTGATTACAGAACTTACAGCATTTCAGAAAGCAAGTGACATTCAATTAGAGCAAAGAGAGAAACTGAGGCGCGAGTGTGAGCCGTGGTGTTTGAAATGGGCCGCATGAACTGCACCCAGCAGGGCCTTCGCATCTCTCACACTCACTCTCCACAGCTCAACACACACACACACTTGACAGCGTCAGAGCACAGTACCCACACCTGTCATTCGCCATGATGGTGAATACAGTCCTTAGAAAATTCATCATGGGTTGATCCAACCCTATTGAAAGTCAATCTACTGTTACATGCTGTGCGTACAAACTGACTGGTGCACGAGTGTCTCCTTTTTATGGGTGAGATTAACCATCCTGTTCTGTGTGCGAGTGTGATACTGGAGTGCAGCGTAATTTACACACTGAAGGATTCACAAAGACACTGGCAGACTGACTGAAACACACTAAGAGAGAAAACACACACACACACACACACACACACACACACAGTGCTCAGAACTGTTTGGCATCTGGTGGGTTAGGTTTATGTTTTGACTTGAGTTTAGAGTTAGAGTTTAAATTAGGGACAGGTTGAGGTTAAGATTTGGGTCAGGATTAGGGCCAGGGTTAGAATTAGGTTTGGGTTGAGGTTTAGGTTAATGTCAGAATTAGGGTCAGGGTTAGAATTAGATTTTAGGATGAGGTTTAGATTGGAGTCAGGAATAGAGTCAGGATTAGAATTAGATTTGGGTTAAGGTTAAGGTCAGGATTAGGGCCAGGGTTAGAATTAGATTTAGGGTGGAGGTGTAGTTTAGAGTCAGGATTAGGGCCAGGGTTAGAATTAGATTTAGAGTGGAGGTGTAGTTTAGAGTCAGGATTAGGGCCAGGGTTAGAATTAGATTTAGGTTAAGGTTAAAGTCAGGATTAGGGCCAGGGTTAGAACTAGATTTTGCGTTGAGGTTTAGGTTAGAGTCAGGATTAGGGCCAGGGTTAGAATTAGATTTGGGCTGAGGTTTTGGTTAGGGTCAGGATTAGGACTAGGATTAGAAATAGATTTTGGTTTGAGGCTCAGATCAGGAGTAGGCAAGTTTAGAATTATGATTTAGGAATTTATTTCAGTGCATTTAGATGATTTAATACTTCTAGTTTACTGACTTTACTTTGTTGATATGCTACTGATTAAATTATAAACTCGATAAAGGACCACATAAAATAAAGTGTTATTAATCATTTACAGCTGATGCAGCCAATGCAACTCAACTAAAAGACATGGAAATGCAAGATGTTCTGAAGTTTTCTTTTCTTTTTTTTCACACAATAAACATTATTTTGGAACACAGCCGCAGCCCCATTGAATGTGAGTAAACTTTAGCCTGAGAAAAAGTCGATTTTCTTGAAGTATTTATGAGCCTGGAGATCAATGGATAGGCCATCCATCAGGATTTATCAATTGCTGAAGGGATTCCCAGTGGTGGTATGACGTAAGTGTGTAATGCTGTTGCATTTGAGACGAGGCGGTAGGTTACATACACTGAGCAGCTTTATTAGGGGCAATCCAACACTCGCAACAGTGGTCACAGGCAGGGGGTCAGCAGCAGACAGTAAAAGTCTGGGGAAATCCATAATCAAAAACCAGGAATAGAGCAAGGGTCAAAAACACTGAAAAAGTATAAAGAAGCAATACAGCCCCGAGACACACAGGGAAGCTTCACAGGGGCAAGGGGAACAAACCGGAGCGAGACTTAACACTGCGATACACAGCATGCACTGTAGAGGTGGTAGTCAGTAATCTGGTAATCAGTCAGGGTGGAGCCAGAGCCGGAGAAAGCCAGTCCCAAAAATGGGAGAGTGCACCAACAGTCCAGCCCCTAGAGAAGACAGTATATCAAATGCACGCTGGGGATGTGTCTGCTAGTAAAGGCAGCTGCTTCAATACCTGGCAACCCATGTTATTATTGTCTTTGCAACCTTTGCTATTACCACCTCTTGTCTGAAATAAAATCTTTAGCTCAAGCCAATCACAAACAACTCGAATAACTGCACTTCATTCTCTTGATCACGTTGCTGTTGATGCACAAGATTATGGGAAATATAAGGAGGCGAAGACTGTTTCTGCACTGCCCTTAAAAACGGCCTAAAGAAGGCAACACTTGGGTCACTTCATTTTGCTTCATTTCAGCCATTATTCCTTTTCTAATACTTTGTCCTGTGTCCCCCTAGCTTAACGACAGCGCCATTCCTGTCAGGTATGGACTTCACCAGTCACTTGAGACAGTGCTTGTCTATTTTAGATTTCAGATTTTAGACTTTTCTATCCACCTACTGCGCTCAGGCTCCAAATCCGAAGTGTCGCATGATGGAACGCTGGGACACATTGAGTGGCCAGCAAAATCACCAGACCTCAATCCCAATTCTCAGTCTGGGAGAGCAGGTGGAATAGGCACACACAGACTGAAATGTACATCCATTTCATGGAAGAGTGGGCTAAAATGGGCAGGAACTCGAGAGACTGGTGTAATTCTTAACTGACAGGACTGACAGTGTTGTTAAGGCAAAGGGACTTAGAGGGGTAGTATTAGAAGAGTTAGAAAAGGAATGATGCATATGACTAATATTCTTGCCGAGTGAACTCTGGGGCTGCCCACATCATTTGAATTCTTTATTAATTGCTCAGGTTCCTCAGGTGCTTCAAATGGTTCCTTGAGGGATGCCATTGGACAAATGTATGATTCTAAAGAACCATCACTTGATCTACAATCACACATTTCTATACAAACATACTTCTTTATCTAACCAAAAGTGGTTCTTCTACAGCATCACTCAAAGAACCATTTGAAGGACCTTTATTTTTGCTGGAGCGGCATAGCGGGCCGGCCTGGAAGAGGCAATTTCGCTTAGACTGTGATTGATCCACTGAACCTTACTGAAATACGTATGAGCAAAAATGGCCTCTTATTTACCTTGAAGACATTTTTTACTCATACTGATAACCTGAGGATTACAATTGGCCACCAAGCTAACAAGCATCTGTGCTGCTGAGAGGAGATGTAATCTTAGGTAAGGGCAGTTGTGCAAAAACATATCATGGCATTAAAATGTGTGTCGAAGTCCGTAGCGATAGCATGTCAACTCAACATTGCTACCACACCATTGGCAGAGCCCGGGCTAGCGGCCATGCTCAGCCTCGCCCAGTATTGCCACCACAGTGTTTGCGTGTGGGGCACTGGCCTTTGCCTGCATCGCTAAAACAGCGTTAATCACAAGCCATGGTCGTGAGGTCCTGGGTGCTAATAAACATGTGGTCTACATCTAAAGGCTATGTGGGCAAGGCTTAAGTCCTAAGAGTCCTTTCAAATGGTACATGAAACTTGATAGTCTAATAGCAGACATTTTGCTCCCTGCCAGTGAACAACCACAACGTGGGAGGCCAGGGTTCAATTCCTGGTCTGGGTGACTAAGTGAAGGAGTGGTTCAGGGAGCATGAGACATCAGTTTCACACACGGATTGGCCACCACAGAGTCCAGACCGGAACCCAACTGAGAATCTTTGGGATGTGTTGGAGAAGACACACGGTGCACAGTGGTCCAAATCTCCCATCATCCATACCAGATCTTGGGTAGAAATGAATGAATGAACTTTGGACAGAAATAAACATTGAGACATTGCAGAAGCTTGTGGAAACGATGGCCCAACGGTAGCCCAACAACCAATTAGAGTGTGTGACCTTTTTTTTTTTATTTGGGCCTGTGGCATACTAGATTTTGACCACCACCACTACTGAACAAGCTCACCACTCTACACCAATTCTTGGGCAAGACTCCTAACACATCATTCACCTTCCTGTGTAACATGATTCCAATGTACGCTACTCTGGATACGAGAGTCAGCCAAAAGTCGCCAATGTAAATGTGTTTTTTCTTAAAGCAATAAAAGTGATTATACTGTAACACACTGTAATACACAGCCTCTCCTGGATTATTGCTTTATTAAGCAGAAAACTGATCCTGAGTGTTTGAGACGTGTGTGTCCGCGCACATTTGCGTTGATGACATTACAGCTCACATCAACACAATTTCAATAAAGGCTTTGATAATCCAGTCAAACATGCAGGCTTTTGAAATGGAACTGATGTACATCCCAGCTAAATGTCTATAGGCCTGCTAACACTGTGTGTATGCATTTATGTGTATGTGTGTGTGTGTGAGCATACACACGCGGGTTTGCCTGGCAGTCATTCACAGCAGTATTAGCATAAGACCAGCTTAAGCTATCCCCACTGCCAGTTTCCTCACTATCCTCTCTCATCATGCTTGTCAACCCTCATTAGCGGCTTGTTTTCATTTTCTAACAGGACCACACAGGCCGGGCATTAGCGCTGATGCTAACCAAACAGCGAGATGTTTGCCCGAGTTAGAGCACACAATATAAGTGTCAGAGAAGTTTGCCGCTCATAAACACACGACTTGATCGCGGCGGAGTCTCGAAAATGGAGCTGTCTTAGCGAAGAGCTAAATGGGCTATCCAGCTCGGTGTGAAGAACAAATCTGTGAGCACGGAGACATTTTAATGAATTACATTCGTTCATGTCATTTTGTTGATTTGTTTTTTTTCTATAGGGAAATTCCGCTGCTTGTTTGTGCAGATTTGAGCTCAGCTTCAAGTTAAGTCTGAAGAGAACCTGGACTCCGGCTATGTGGAAATCATGAAGCTCTGAGGATTTGTGCAAACGCTAGCATGGGTTTTTCCCTGAATGAGCTTTAAACACAGCTCCGAAGTCTCTCTTAAAAAAGTAAAGCTGTGGACACTTCTTTTTTAATAGCAATGCACATCTTTCTGATGTCTCTCTTTTCGTTGTTTTTCCTCTTATCCGCCTCAGGTGCACTTTTTGGAGAGTGGTTTCCAAAACCTGCTGTTCAAGAATCCTTAGAGATCCTGCAGTTTGCCCTCAAATAAGTCTGCTTAAGGCTGATGGCATCTCGTTGCAATGGTGTTGGCTTTTATTGGACTTGAGGGGGGGGCAGGAAATGGGATGGCGCTCGGATGCCTGCTGACATGCTAGCTATTTCTAATGTCTATTCCCTGTTGGACACAGCATAGATCAGCATTCACATAGAATCAGCCTATGTCAAAGGAAGCTCATATGCTGATCACCAGCGTAAACCAGCTTGATGTGAGCTGTGTTTGTTATTAAGCTGAGTTAGCTACCTATGTAGTTAATATTCATAGCTTAACATTTCAAAAATGGCAATGAATACATTAACATACTGTCATGGTTTCTTTCCTAGTGTGCTCAGGGGTGACTTAATAGTTCTTGGTGACATCCTCACCTGGGAAAGTAAGGAACTTTGCTTCTGTAAAGCCCTATTCGGACAGGATTGGTTTTACATGGGGAGATGGAATAATGTAATTGTACTACAGGACATTTACTACAGAATTCTTAGCATATCTGACTGAGTGGCTTCTCAATTTACACCCTGCTAGCACCTAAAAAACATGGTAACTAATTTTATATCCCATTTACAACAATAATTACATTTTAGTTAAAAAGCATTAAAAATTAGCATGTTCTTTACACATAGGTAGGCTATAGGCTTACATTTACATTTGCATTTACAGCATTTAGCAGACGCTCTTATCCAGAGCGACTTACAAGGTTACTTGTATTACAGAGGTGGGTCAGTGTAGTGTTAGGAGTCTTGCCCAGGGACTCTTATTAGTGTAGCACAGCATAGTCACCCAGACTGGGAATCGAACCCTGGTCTCCCACATGCTGTTTTTGTAACGCAATGGTAGGTGGTGGTGTTACCTGTTGCGCCACACCAACCACGCTACGATGCATAATGGCTCTGGGGAGTCCTTTGGTTGATTCTTTTAGATTTGACTGAGGTTTGCAAAAAGACTTGAGTGACCTGAGATATCCGTACCATGCACAACAAAACTAAATGCCCTCTTGCGCTCCTCTGTACTTAAGAAAAGTTGTGAATAACTTTCTTTTTCATTGGATATGGTGGAATTTACCCACACGACAATTCACACCGGATTAATATAACCTGAGAGTTTTTTACGGCTCGTGTTACATAAGTAACTAGGGTTGATTCTAGTGTTAATTCTTCAGTTTTGTGCATCTAGGGATCAAGACTTGACTCGATTTGTCTGACATACAAAACAACCAATAACAGACCACTTACAGCCACTTATAATAAACGCCTATTAAACAAGGAGGTAGTAGTTAGTCCCCTGACAACAGATGCGAAAGAGTACAACAATAAAGTTTGAATGCAGCTCTAAGACGGGAGCTTTTGTTTTTATTTGTATTTCTCTCAAGCGATTTGCAAATAAAGAAAGCGGAAATGTGCAGTTTGCAGAAGTGGCCGATACTGAGGGCCGCCGTTGTTAATGTCTAACTGCTACACCAGTCTGCAAACACTAAAGATTGGCACCAACCAGCCTGGTCTCAAGAGGAATTCGTACATATGCAACTAAAAGACCATTTCAGGATTCCTCCAATGTGTACTAAATAAAGATCGGCCCTCGTGCATATGGCAAAAATGTCCTTCACTTTGATTGGAAGTTAATATAAATTAAGAGTTTGGTAATAGACAAATAGAAATGCCCCAAATTACTTGAAATAAACTCTTAATATATATTAACTTCCAATCAAAGTGAAGAACATTTAGTCTCCAGGACTATTTACACAGTATACAGAGCAGCAACAGGGATTTTTTACATTGGAGTTCAGGGACCTGCCCATGCCTAAGCAGATTTAAACAGAGAATGTTACAAAGCACCCTGTGAAATTATATTACCTGAACCTAACCTTTACCCTAACCCTAACCATAGCAGAATCTAACATTTTTACCATTTCTGTAAAAGTTTCCATCCATTAAGTCCTTTTTTAGAAGCTCCTTAACAGAGAAAAGCAGCTTGAATGCAGCTGTACCAATACTGTTTTCTCAATTTGTGCACGGTAGTTGAAAAATATGTAATAATAAGTGATTTTAAGCTTAAATCTGAGTGGCAGGCATTGCTTACTTTTCTCTGATGTACAAAGCCACACCCATGTCCTACCCCTCACCTGAGACAGCCAATGAGAGCAGTTTCCATTAACATACCAAATTGGAGTAAAACACATCATATACACCCTGAATTAAAGTGTTTGATGGGTTTATAATCTTTACAGTTCACAGTCTTTTAAAAAATAAATAAATATTGGTAAGAGGGAAAAACATGGAACGTTTCAGAGAGCTGTGGTGATTGTTAGCTTACCGTTTACATCACACAATCTGTCAAATTCTGAGGCTGAAATTTACTAAAATATTAGTGCTTATTAGCAGGATGCTAACAAAATATTTCACTGACATCTGGAACAATCACTTTTTATTTATTTATTTTTTTTTTAACTGGTAATGATGACTAGTCGACTACTTATTTAAATAACAACAAAAAAACAAGCAAGCATTACTCACTACTGCCCTCTAAAGGTGTTACAGCTTCCATTCAACCATAATGTGTGCTAATGACTATGTTTACTGCTGTCTTTCATTATTTACATTGAGCTTTACACCAGGGAGAGAAATGGCTTGCTTTTCAAGAGGTGCAGCTCTCTTTTGTGTGTGTGTGTGTGTGTGTGTGTGTGTGTGTGTGTGTGTGTTTGTAGGCCTTGCTTGTAGAGTGCTGAGCCATGTGACGGACAAATTAACTGGCTGTCCTCTGGGGATGCTGTGGGATAATTCTGAGGCAGAATGCTGCTCTCTCTGTTTCTCCCTCTCTTTTTGCTCTCTTCTCCCATGGGGTGCACTTTGCTAACAGTCATCTAAACTCCCCATTCACAAACAGAGCTCTGAAAAAAAGGCCCTGCTCATTCCCTTTACTGTAGTAAATCTCACCCACAATGTTTTTTTACACCATATATTGTGCTTACATTTAAAGACTGCAATCCATCTGTTGACGCCCAGGTTGTGTGATCCTCTAGTTCTTCATTAATGGTCAGTGTCTGACCACAGAGCCCATCTAGTCTGGATACTTTACAGGTGGTTGACCACTCTCAATCTTGCAGCTGGCCCTGATACACACATACACACACACTACCATGCTAGTGCCAGTGCTGTGCTGAGAATGGTCCATCACCCAAATAGCAACAGAAAGGCTTCAGTCACTTTACACCCGTGTGAAGGATCTATAAGGGTAGGAGGAGCTCATAAAGAGGTCACTGCATATACAAACAAAGGTCAGGGTTTCTAATAAAGTGGTTAGTGAGTGCATGTTGGACTGTCTTCTTCAATGCCTTTCTGAAGGTTTAAGCTCTAAACCTGATCTAACACACCTTATTCAGCCAGTCAAGGGGTGCTGCTTAGTACTAAGAACATGAAGAACGGACCTGAGTTCTTGGGGAGAGCATTCTTGACAGGGTACCTTGAACACAAGGATGGAGGACACCCATCGAGATGTGCGCAGCTGTTATGAGCCTAGATGTTAGTCACTATTACCCAAAGCTAACTAGCTTAGCTAAGGCTACCACAGGAGACTTCTTATTCTAATTTTATACAGATTCAGATTGCCAGACCAACATGGGGTGCATTACCACCACCTACTGAGCAGCACTGCTTAAATCAAATGTGAGAAGTCAGCTTCTTCTGCCATTGCGTCAGCTCTGAATTCACGATGCACGATGCAAACCCATGCATCCTTGGTTTTCAGGGCATGGAAAGAACACATCCAGGAAGTTTAACAGTTCCTGGTGAATCTGTTCTTGGGAATTGGAAGACGTCCACCCGTCCTCCCCCAAGGGCTTCTGAGGGCAGTTGTTAGTTGGATCAGGTAGGGTGGATTAGGGTTGGATCCAACGTCTGTGGGAAAGTTGCTGTCCAGGAGCAGGGCTGAAGACCACTGACATAGACAAACTGAGCATTGTAAATTGCTGCCATTCAGTACTGGCTACAGATGTCTCTGCCAGTGGCACCCTGAAGCCTCTCTCAGAGAGACGTCATGTATAGATATTAACACAACCACTGAATCAGGACAGATATCATTTAGCAAATAATGTCCATCTCCATTAAAACCTGTAATGCACAGCCAACCTGTAAATGTAGCTTTTGAACACGACATCATACTTTAATAGTCTTTTAATCAGTGTTTCAATAACTGCTTTTTTTAAGTTACATTAACATAATTATATAATGTTAAAATGATTTTCCCTGTCTTCATATACAAGGAAAATCCTTTTCTAGAGCATACATTATATAGCCAAAAATATTGGGACACCTGCTCATTCACTTGTCTTCTGAAATCAAAGATATTCAAAAAAGAGTTTATCCTGCCTGTATTGGAGTAACTGTCTCTAAATCAGGGAAGGTTTTCACCTAGACTTTGGAGCATTGCTGTGAGGATTGGATTGCATTCATAGGTCAGCATAGGTGCATGTTTATCTGCTCCAGAGAGTCCTACTCTATTGGCAATATTTCTCCACAGGGACTAGACAGGCTGAGTGTGTGTGTGTGTGTGTGTGTGTGTGTGTGCATTTGCTTAACGAAGCTGAATGCATTCATTAGAAGGGGTGTCCAACCACTTATATATCTATAACTATTATACAATCTATATTCTTTATACTAGGATACTAGGATCAAGGATCATGGCTTATTCTCTTCATTTTAACCCCTTATTACACACTAAGGTGTATTACTCAGTAACTACAAGGACTCCTGTATGAACAGGTGGGGGTATTCCCTGGTTATAGAATAGTAAAATTCGGCCTGCCAGCAAATAGTGTCAAAATAATACAATACGAATATGTAAAAGATGTAAAGAAAAAGAGAGAGAGAGAGAGAGAGAGATGGGATTAACATCTCAGCCAAACACAACAGATTTCTGAATCACTCTAACCTCAGACACACAGGCACACACACTCATACGCAGACACACAAACCCCCAACTAATCCAATCCAGTAACGCTCCAGCACCTGCTAGGCAAACCAGCAAGAAGTGTGTTCTGGAAAAGCTTCAGAGAAACAGTGACCTACACACACAAACACACACACACCTCCTTCTCTCACCCACTCTCACCTCCTGCTGTCTCACACTCGTTTTCCGTCTCTCTGTCACATACACACACACATACACACACACACACAAACACAACCGTTTTCACACTCATCTTCACAACTGAACATCATGAGACACTTTTCAGGATTCAATAAGAAGAGAGTGATCTGATCCTGAGATCTCTCACACACATACACACACACACACATGCACATTCGTATGGAGTTTTATGTTAAAGGCAGATGAAGGTAGGGCAAAATCTGCTAAAATTTACACTCAGTGAGTCAAGTGTGTGTATGTGTGTGTGTTATAGTGCATTTGGGCAGTGTGTTGCTCCATGTCCTTTAAGGAATGACACATGGCATTGTGGCATGGCAATGCGTGTGTGTGTGTGTATGAATGTATGTGTATTATGCTTGTCTCATCATCTGTTTGGCGATGTGTGTGTGTGTGTGTTATACATAACTACATCTCTGTTTATACTGAAAGCATAAAAAGCTGGAACTGAATTTGCATCGTCAAGGGCATCGCAGCCAATCACAGTACAGAGTGGTGATCATGTGATCAAAGTGTTCACAATCAATGGTAAAACTGGTCTATATGATAAAGTGTGCTGCGGTGTCCCGCTAAAAGCTGCTGTGCTGCTGTATTGCGCTCCATATGAATACCTCTGCTACGCGCGGCCGGCCCATTTAAGCGCGAGGCCCATTCCCTCTGCAGTAACGGAGCTCAGACACTGAAGCTGTGATGGAAAATCCTGTCATTTAAATGCACTGCATAGCTGCGAGTGTATGTGTGTGTGTGTGTGAGAGAGAGAGAGAGAGTGAGAGGTATAAAAATGAATAGGTAAACCTATCTGCTGGAATAACTGCTGGCAGAAGATGCCACAAAGACACTGGCAATCTCTTTCTCTCTCTCTCTCTCTCTCTCTTGCACACACACACACACACACACACACAGGCATGCACACTCTCATATCTACTTTTTTACCCATCATTGTTCCTGAGTCTGTATATGAGAGAGATATATCTTGCTTTATTGAGGTGTCTGTAGACGCTGAGCCTCTAGAGAAGACAGAGTGGCCAATTTGGACAAAACCATTCGCCCCCTGTCGGTGGTCGCCGGTCACTGCAGCTTTACAAGGAACAAAAAGCCTAAGGCTCAAGGAATGTGTCCACATTCTCATAAATACAGTACACAATCTACCTGCCTGATTGTCTTTAGTGCTAGATCACATGTTCAAACAGTTATTAATCCTTTCTTAAGTCAATCAGGGTTCTTTTAGCACGGGCGCAGCAGGAGCTTTAGAATATGGGCATTACACAGCAATTCAGCTGTACGCCATCTGCACAACACTGTGGAGAATTGACAGCCTACATATGCACAGAAGATCAGATTATGAATTCTGTGGTACATTTTATGACTTAAATGGTTGGATTTACTAAAAATGACTGATACGTTTTTTGTAATATCACTGTAAATGTATAAATAACATTCATCAGTTTAAGGTGGAATCTGGAGTAAGAATCTGGAGAATCAGTTATGTCTGTTTATGAGGGTTTGAGGGTTTGCTGGTTTGACTCCCAGCATGCTGCTTGCCATCAGCAGCTGGCCTTGCTGGCACTTTCTCCGTACATCACTCCTAGTGTGGTGTTGGTCAGCAAAGGTGTCTGTTTGCTGTTGTATCGGTTTCCTCCTAGCATGCTGGCTGCCTAGTGAGAAAAGAGGCGGTGACTGGCTTCACATGTCTCGGATGATTCCATCAGCATGGTTGTCAAAAACAGAACATTTCTGGGATGTTTTAGCGAATATTTAGGGTAAGACATCATAGGAGTGTATTTTGTGGACAGAGCTTTAACAAGCAGGGCAGCAGTGTGTGGTCTGAATGACCGGCAAACTTACCCAGGTTACAGGAGTCGTGGTGCTCCAGGAGTTACAGAGAAAGACCAGAGGATGAAAAGAGTGTAGATGAAGCCATGGCTGAAAAGAAGGGCCCAGCAGGGCTCATACATACTGAAACAGGGGCTTGAGCTGAATACATCCCATGCTTAGAACTTTTTTCGTACAAACTGACGGTCCAGTTCGGAACATGTTTAATATTTACGATTCACGAATTGGGGCCACCCTGACTGCACCGATAGATGCCCCACACTGCCGGATAATCTGGAAAGATCATGGTTTAGGATCACCCTGGAATCGGTAGACCTTTTGCGATTGTTGGGCCTTAGGATCGTCCAGATCAGCCTGTAGAGTGGGCCAGGCATTAGGGACACGCTGTACACTGGGGGAAGCAGAATGGTCAGGTTTCTTAAGTCATGGAAGCTAAGATGAGACCTCTGTGTATTCCAATAACTGTGCCTATTCCTGCTACACACACACACACACACACATCAACACAAACATCTGCCACCCACCCAGAACCTTCTTAGAGGAGCTTCTGATTTAAAGATGAAAAACAACAAGAACACACCTCATGTTTTATTCTGTGCTTTGGCATTTTAGCGCCATGTCGGGGAAAAAAGCAGCAGAGCTGTTTTCTTAGGAGGCCGCGTGTCCGCGTTTACGTGAATGTGTGTGTGATCGGCGATGACGCCGGGGACGTTTTTAAGCGCGTTTTACCTCCGGAGGGAAATGGTGATGTCATGTCAAGCTCACCACTCGGTTCAGACGGTAATGCTTTCTGGCGGAGGACGAGGACGTTAAAGAGGTTTTTGCCGTGACTGAGGGTCAGGATCTGCTGCTGTAATGAGGAACGAAGGGAACATTATGGCTACAAACACACACACACACACATACACACTCAACAGAACAACGGTGTGAGTCATACAAGAGCTGGCATTGAGAAAGTAGAAAGTTTGGATGTTGAAAGTCCTGGGAGAACAGGCATAAGTGAAGTGTACGCTAGAAAAACAGCAGGCTTACATGTTTACTGCCTGTCATGTTACATAAGGCCCTGTTCCAAATCCTGTATCCGGCTCTGAGTCCAGCATGACTTCGGCCCAGAGCCGGAAATCAGTCACTGGGCATGGACGCCACATTAAATGCCACCGATTTTAGCTTGCTAACAAAGCAGCCAAGCATTTTGGACACATGCCCAGGGCCCCGGTCACAAGGGGCCTTAGACCAAAGATAAATCACTAAATCAACCAAGCCATCAGCGCTGCACACCACAAAAGGGACGCTAAAGGAACAGTTCAGTCAAAAGTTCTAACAATGAGTGAACAAGAAAAAACAGCAATTAACACTGCTGAACAGAAGCATGCTAATTACTGGCTACAAGCTTACATTACATTAACTATACCTCTGAATAGAACCACTGATGGGTGTGGCTAAACTCAGCTGAATAAATAAGGCTAAACTGCTGTAAGCTGAAAGGCTTGAACTAAAGTGGTGTAGGCTGAACAGGTGGGTCTAAACTGCTGTAGGCTGAATGGGTGGGGCTAAACTACTGTAGGCTGAATGGGTGGGGCTAAACTACTAAGATAAAAGGCTTGGGCTAAAGTTTTGTAGGCTGAACAGGTGGGGCTAAACTGCTATAGGCTGAACAGGTGGGGCTAAACTGCTGTAGGCTGAATGGGTGGGGCTAAACTGCTGTAGGCTGAATGGG
The DNA here is from genome assembly GCF_030463535.1 of Salminus brasiliensis. Taxonomy (NCBI): domain Eukaryota; kingdom Metazoa; phylum Chordata; class Actinopteri; order Characiformes; family Bryconidae; genus Salminus; species Salminus brasiliensis. Next base: position 16,165,891 of record NC_132884.1, on the reverse strand, counting down.
TGGGGCTAAACTACTGTAGGCTGAATGGGTGGGGCTAAACTACTAAGATAAAAGGCTTGGGCTAAACTGCTGTAAGCTGAAAGACTTGAGCGAAAGTTGTGTAGGGTGAATAGGTTGGGCTAAACTGTTGTAGGCTGAATGGGTGGGGCTAAACTGCTGTAGACTAAATGGGTGAGGCTAAACTACTAAGATGCAAGGCTTGGGCTAAACTGCTATGAGCTGAAAGGCTTAGGCTAAAGTGATGTAGGCTACATAGGTGGGGCTAAACTGGTGTAGGCTGAATGAGTGGGGCTAAACTGCTGTAAGATTAATGGGTTGCGCTAAACTGGTATAGGCTGAACATGTGGGGTTGAACGGGTCTAGGCTGCATGGATGGGGCTAAACTACTGTAGGCTGAAAAAGTGGTGTTTAACTAGCCTAGGCTTAATGTATGGGGCTAAACTGCTGAAGGCTGAATGTGTGGGGCTAAACAGGTGTAAGATTAATGGGTGGGGCTAAACAAGTGTAAAATTAATGGGTGGGGCTAAACTACTGTAAGATGAATGTGTGGGGCGAACCGCTGTAGGCTGAACAGGTGGGGCTAAAACACTGTAGGCTGAATGGGTGGGGCTAAACTGCTGTAGATTAAATGGGTGGTGTTAAACTGCTGTAAGTTGAATATGTGGGGCTAAACTGCTGTAAGATGAATGTCTAGGGCTAAACTGATGTACGCTAAATGGATGGGGTTAAACGCTATAGGCTAAATAGGTGGGGCTAAACTTCAGCTTAATGCTGAATGGATTTCTGTGGTTAGGTTTATTTGTTTATAATAACAACACATAACAAATATGTATTTCTTATTAAGATATATTAATAAAGTTAGTTTCCAAAAGGACAAATAACAAATAAATCACAAATAAATCACAAGTTGAAAGGGTCGGTGGTCCCAGTGAGTATACACAGAATCCCCCCCCCCCCCCCCCCCAATCCCTCAGCACCATGCTAGCCAGGGTGGGCGTCTGCTAGCTGACGTAACAGAACTGGACAGTCAGTGTTCTCCTCCAAGCACCTGCAGCTGTCTACTGATGGTGCATTAGAAGTGGAAGCATGTGCTTTGGAGAATAACGCATGCTAGCTATCACTCTCCCAGTGCTGGTAGAATCACGTGATAGGAGGGTCCTAATTAGTGAGGGGGGATTGGAACTGAATAAATTGGGGAGAAAACCGGGCAGAGAAAAAGCAGATGAATACTAAAAACAGCTGCAATGCCAATCCCATTTGTGTGCGGTTCCGGTTTCTACCTTTTGGAAGCTGCTTTGGGGCCTAGCGGAGTTTCAGAGTGTGTTTCGTGACCAAACTCTCAGTGTCCATCGCTGCTGAATGACTGCCTGAGGTTCCAGTGTGTTAAAGTTTTCTCTATAACTCTTTCTCTCTCGCTAACTCTCTCTCTAACACATTCTCTCTCTCTCGCCTCCTGTCTTGCTGACATTAATGCCTCTAATACTCTCTCTCTCTCTCTCTCTCTCTCTCTCTCTCTCTCTCTCTCTCTGTGGCTCTGTGCCCAGCAGGTTGTGTGCAGTATTGAAGCAGTGAGTTAGTCAGTTAGCCTCTGAAACTCTCTACTGCTCTGCCACAAAGCATTAGCCACACGCTTGCAGCCACGCAGACAGCTATTAGACCCGAACCAGCTGACTGGACAGCATGCCTATGAGTGGGGAGTGTGTAAAGGGTGAATGTGTGTATGTGTGTGTGTGTGTGTGCCAACTGCTACTCTGTTTGGACGCCCTGTGCTACTCCAGGTGGAGAGAGCAGAGCTTTTCTGGTCAGCATTGCCGCACTTCACTGCCATGAACACACCAGTCCAATCCTCCAAAGCCTCCCACTGCACGCAGGGAGATTTTAACCCTTGTTACCCAACGCGTGGCTGCTGGTACCTTCACGCCCATGGGTGCCGACTTGGGCTAAATACTGGGCTAAATATACAAGAGTCTGAGGAACCGGAACGAACGCTTCTTTTTGGCACAATTTACGCCACAACAATATTTACCATGAACCTCAAACATAACATAGCAAGAAAATTCAGTATTTTTAAACTGTCTGTCTGCATTTTTAAACTAAACAAATTTGGCAGACAATTGGCAGCAAGTCAAACTCGGGCATGATAAATCTGGGCCTACACAGGATTATTCTGAAAAAGAGGCCTTCTATTTTTAACAATAGTGGAATTCCATCATAGATGAGTACAATTTAACCAGGCTGAAGGCTAAATGGGTGGGGCTACACTGCTATTATGGGTGGGTGGGGCTAAACTGATGTAGGCTGAATGAGTAAAGCTTAACTGGTGAAGGCTGGATGGGTGGGGATAAACTGGTGTAGGCTGAATGAGTAAGTCTAAACTGGTGTAAACGAAATGGGTGGGGCTAATCTGGTATAGGCTAAATGGGAGGGGCTAAACTGCTGCAAGCTGAATGTGTAAGGCTAAACTGGTGTAGGCTACATGGGAAGGGATAGACTGCTGCCAGCTGAATGAGTAAGGCTAAACTAGTGTAAGCTGAAAGAGTGGGGTTAAATTGGTGTAGGCTAAATGGGTGGAGCTAAACTGATGTAGGCTGAATGAGTAAGGGTAAACAGGTGTAAGATAAATGGGTGGGGCTAAACTGGGTTATACTGAATTGGTGGGGCTAAACTGGTGTAGGCTGGGTGGGTGGGGATAAACTGGTGTAGGCTGAATGGGTGGGGCAAAACTGATGTAGGCTGAATGAGTAAGGGTAAACAGGTGTAAGATAAATGGGTGGGGCTAAACTGGTTTACACTGAATGGGTGGGGCTAAACTGGTGTAGGCTGGGTGGGTGGGGATAAAGTGGTGTAGGCTGAATGGGTGGGGCTAAACTGATGTAGGCTGAATGAGTAAGGGTAAACAGGTGTAAGATAAATGGGTGGGGCTAAACTGGTTTACACTGAATGGGTAGGACTAAACTGGCGTAGGCTGGGTGGGTGGGGATAAACTGGTGTAGGCTGAATGGGTGGGGCAAAACTGGTGTAGGTTGAATGGGTGGGGCTAAACTGGTGTAGGCTAGGTAGGGGATGTTGCTGGGGGGTTTGGATGCTATTGCTTGTGTTAGCATGCAAACAAACAAATCAGTACCACAAAAAGATGTAGTTCCATGTAAGGTTTGCGCTGAATTATAGCACACAGAGCACTTGATAATGCATGTGCTGTATTTGTGTGGGTGTAATACATCACAGCTGGTACAATCTGACATGTTTTACAGTGTTAGGCTGAGGGCTTAAAGGGCAGCACAGAAGATGTTTGCTAGCTCTGGGCTAAATATGCTAGTTATTTTCAGAGTGAATGGTGTAATCCTTATGCCTGAATCTTTTTGTACTAGTCTTTTTAGAAAACTGCACCACCGCCGCCGCCATGCACATGATGTCTAATAAGTCCCTGAAGTGAGTAAAGGGTTAATCTTTTGTTGTTGGTGTTTCACACGCGTTTCACGCTAGCCATGGTCTGTATGTGTGGAGATTTCCCTTACAGCTATCGGTGTCGCTCTCTCTCTCTTTCTCTCTCTCTCTCTCTCTCTCTCTCTGTCTCTCTGTCTCTCTGTCTCTCTCATTTCTGCTTCAATAACCTTCAATAACCAGCATTTCTATTAATTAATTTTAAATGTTGAATTTAATTTTTTTAATTTTGACATTTTAACACAATGTAAAATACAAATTATGTAAAAAAAAAAAATAATTAAATAAAATAATTTGTATTTTACATTGTGTTGAAATGTCAAAATGTGTGTGTAAATATATATATGATTTCAGAAGTAGCAGTAGCAGCTTTTCTATTATTTACATTCTTAAATATAATATTATTTATAGTTATAATATGACATTTTGACCCAGTGTAAAGACACAAATGTATTTATATTTATTTATTTATTTTTCCAGCTGAGACCTGCTTGCAAATGCAAATACGTACCATCTTTCTCTATTTCTTCTCTCTGTGGCAGGTGTGTAACAGTTTGTGGGGAATATCTGAGGTTATATCTGTTATACGTGCGATACCACATTGCTCTGATACATCTTTAATGCAGACACACTGAAGATGCCTACAAGATACCAAATGAACCCTTTTTTCTTTTCCTCTCTCTCTCTCTCTCTCTCTCTCTCTCTCTCTCTCTCTCTCTCTCTCTTTCTCTCTCTCTCACTCCATTTCTCTCAGTTGCAGTGTTGCCATCTGTCCATGTCCCTGTGCGAGAGGTAAGGACAGGCGAAGAGTGAAAATGGAATTTCTGTACTCAGTAGAGTTCGCGTTTGCAGATGTACACTAGAATAGGGAAAGTGACTCATCTGTAAGATTTAACCGCAGAGCCTGGGAGGCTTTGCCTGGCTGCTGGGAAGACGGCCTGGTTATATGATTAGTGGTGACCAATCTTTTAAATGTCACTTATGTTTTTGACTGGAATGTGAGTTTCTTTGAGCGATGCTGTGGAAGAACCCCTTTTGGTTTAATAAGGAAGCATCTTTTCAACTAAGCTTTAAACTGGTAAAAAGCACATCTATATCAAAATGAAAGCTCTTCAAACTCACATCTCTATTACAAACAGTTCTTTATGAAACCAAAAGTGGTTCTTCCATAGCATTGCTCAAAGAAACTCATATTCCAGTCAAAAACATAAGGCTGGTCTCCAATAATCATATAACCAGGACGCCTTCCCAGCAGCCAAGCAAAGTCTCCCTGGCACTGCGGTTAAATCCTATAGATGAGTAAGATGAGCAGCACCTTTATTTTTAAGAGTTTAAATGTGAAAAAGCCCCTTATTAAAACATTTGTCTTTTTTAACATATTTATACCTAAGGACAAAACAAAAAACTGTTGTTTTTTATTGCAAAATGTAATTGCTAGAATTGTCATGTGCAGCACATGAGCTGCAGATGATTAGAACATGGTTAGAGAGTATTTTGGAGGTGCCTGTCTTATTTAAACTTCAGACATTTGAAGTAAGGGGTATCGTCATGGTCAGATGAGTCTGGGAAGGAATAAAAAAGATCTCAGGACACTCAGAAATCACCTGTTCCACTGTCTGCAAAATAATTGACAAGTGGAGTGATATGGTATTATTTTAATTAGTTATATTACCTCCATCCCAGATGTCGTTATCTTTAAATATTTAAAAATATATAATTTTTAAAAATGGGGTGTAATTGTTCTAATTGTTTCCCATGACTGTCCTTATAATCGATGTCAAATCATTCCAAAATATCTCCTACTTACAAACAGAACTGTGATATGGACTAAAAGTTTATAGTCTGCACTTCCTATGGAATTTCTTTGCTTATTTCAACAAGCTGCTGAGCTTGTCCTATTGCTGTCCATCACTGTGACATAATGATTCCATCCCTGGAGTTTTATTTTTAGTGGAGGGTCAACGTTTTTTATTAAAATACAGATTTTTCTAGAAATATATCATTAGCATTCTGGCATGCAGTGTCCACTGCATCCTAACCTATGGATTTAACAAGGTTTAGCATCACTAACCTTTTCTGATGCCTCACTCGTTAACATTACATGAACAAGCTGGCCCAACTCTTGCTGAAAAAAAACAAGGCATCAGTTAAAGAGGGTCAAACCCAAGCTGTTATGGACCTTGGCAATGAAGAAGGTGAAAGGTCTGATCCTCCGTTCATCTAAATCTGTTTTCTCTCACAGGAAACTGATGCACAAGACCTATTCTCAGTTGGAAGACTTATTCTTTAAGGTTAAACGCTATACAATGGACGCTGTGTGCATGTTATATAAGGATGTCTTCATGTGCTACAACGCCCTTTCTGTCTTGGTCTCTTTCTCTTCAGCAGGCCGCTCTTGACACCAGCCTATCCATATTAGCCATGTCAAGAGCAGTGTGAGTGCTACAATGTCAGAGCTGTGCTAACCAGGAGAGAGAGGGGCTCCGGAAAGCCGCGGAAAGTTCCACGCCCTTTGGACCTGCACTCAAACTCAGCCTTCCTGGACACTGAGAACTGAAGTGCATGATCCAGATGCACATTGACATCTCTCCTGTTTTCCAGTGACACAGAGTGATCTCAGAGCGGGGCTAGGATGCTGCTGCCTCTTCCGCTAACACGGCTAAAACGCTAGCCTGACCGCTGGCTGCTCTAATGGCTGCCTCTGGATTTGCTGGGGCTTTGACCCAGCAGCCTAGAACTTGTTTTTGCTTCGCTTTCGGGGGTTTTGAGGCAATTAAAAAGGAATTTGGGCGGATGGTTGAAATCCTGGAGGACAAGAGGTTGCTTCTTCTTGTCTGACCTCAGGACTCCTGATTTACCGCTTCGGCTGGTTGAAGATGCTAGGCAGGGGAGGGGGAGATAATAGAGTGGGGTGATAATGGGGTGAACAATTTAGTACTTCCAACAGTTTCTCTTGTTTAAATGACCCACAAGTGAGATATAATTGACCTATCCATGTTCTGAGTAACTTCAGAAGCCATGCTTCTGCAGTAGCTGCTAATGGCCTATGCTATGACATTAATTTACCAAAGATAACATGACAGCCAGAAACGCTCCTATTTTGATATTGAAATAAGGCAGTTGTAAATTAGGTTTATTAGCAAACTTTACAAACTTTCCACAGTTGCAATAAACCAATCAAACAAAAAAATCTAAACAAGTGCTTTCCCCACATTCGACACAGAATACCACTTTTAATTTTAATTCAGTCTCTGAATGACCACTCCTCACAGCATCCTACAGGACTTCCTCTGAAACCAAGCCTTGATGGACTTTGAGATCTGCTTAGGATCATTGTCCTGTCAGAAGGTTCAGTGACACCCAAGCTCCAGCTTCCTCGAAAAGGGCGTTACATTTTCTCCTAGGATTTCCTGATACTTGATTTGAGTCCACCTTGCCTTCCACATGCAGCAGGTTTCCAGTGCCAGTGGAAGCAAAGCAGCCCCAGAATATCACTGAGCCACCGCCATGTTTCACTTTTTTTGTTGTTTATCACTCCACAGAACAGAACCCCAGAACTTCTGTGGCTTATTTATCTGGTTTTGAGCAGACTATAGCCGACTGTTCTTGTGTCTTTGGGTCAGTAGAGGTGTACAGGCATGAATACCCTCAGTATGCACCTTACTGTGCAAACTTAAACCTCAGTCCCTGCTGCCACCAAATCTTGCTGCAGGTGCTTTGCAGCTACTTGAGGGTTTTTAAGCATTTGCTTCCCTTAAAATCTATTAGCAGCCAGTGATAGGTTTCTCTTTCTTCCACATCCTAGTAATGTAGCCAGTGTTCCTTTAACTTTAACATTGTGAACTGTGCTTCCAGCTGTATCTCTAGGTACATTCAATGGCTTTGCTCTCAGTTTATATCCTTTTCCTTTAGTGCATAGCAGTGATCTCTGAACTTTCTATGACTCATGACTTATACATCCTGGCCATATTCCTAACATGCACTCAAACACCACAGTCAGCAACCCTCTAGCCACTCCAGCTATTTGATGTGCTATATCTCAAACAACAGATGCGAGTAACTAAGCCCTTGATTTGCCACCTGATTTGCAAATGTGTGCTCATATGAGAGATTCTATTGAGGGGGTTGAATAATGTGGAGACTGCAGTGGACATTAAAAGTGTAATTTTGACAATACACCAATCTTCCAGGGTTTAGCACTCACAACTCCTTCTCAAATCTTCCATAATGATATCAGGTGGAAGTGTCAGTCCAGATCCTGCTGAATAAATCACTTCTGGATTTGCAGGGGCTTTGAGCTGACAGCCCAAATTTCTCCATGGATTTTTGTTTTTTTTGAGGCAATTAAAAAGGAATTTGAGTGGATGCTTGAAATCCTCGTGGAGGCTGTTTCTTCCTCTTGTCTGACCTCAGGCCTTGTGAATGTACCACCTCAGCCTGCTGAAGACGCTGGTGTAAGAGTGTGTGTGTACTCTAGGGGTGAGTAGTGGAAGTGCTGTGGAAGGTGTAGGGATGTTGGGCTCAGTGCTAACTCTGAGAGTGAGAGAGGGATGTTCTTTCCATCACTGATTTTCGCAAAACTCAGTATCCACAATGCACAGCACTGCAAGAGTGAGTGTGTTAGCATTTATCTTTCACAGTGTAAGAAAAGCTTTTGCGCTTTACAGACTTGGTGGTCAAGGGATTGATATGCTGGGAAGGAGGTAATAGGGTGAACAGTGATGTGTCCCTATGAACTAGTGCTGGGACAAGTCTTCACTTAAACACTTTATCAGAACATGCCCCGACCCAGCCCACTCAGCCACACTCAACCAGCTCAGCCTGAAAAAGAGGAGGCAGATGGCCGTCTAATGGAAACGGATTGAACTTGTGAGGAGGTTTAGAGAGAGAGAGGGCGAGAGAGAGAGAGAGGTTCCAAATGGCATAAAAAAACTCATGGTGACAAAGTCAGTGGAGAAAGAGAGTTAGAAAAACCACTCGTTCGTAGCTCCCCCTAGCACTAGGCTACTGCCTCTTTTCAAACTACCACTGATGCAGCATCGCTGGGCAGCCAACACGCTCTGAGGAAAGCAGCAGATCCCCAGCTCCGCCTCACCAGCTAATACATGCCTGCACTGGCCATCATTGCTCTAAGAGTGATTAGTGGAGAGAGCGCCATCTACCCACCTGGAGAGAGTACAGCCAATTGCGTTCTCTCAGACTCTGACTGCTGATGGCAAAGCGGCGGGGCTAGGGATTCAAATGTCCCCTATCCTAACTTGCTACCACTGGGGCACAGTAGCAGTGTATTAGACCCCTGAGCCACTCAGATCCCCCACAACAGGGTTTCTTTCATAGTTCATTATTACTGACTTACTATTGTGCCATTTCTATGTTACATGATAAGTACTTCATAATTATGGTTACATTGTTTGTATTAGAAAATATAATATATGTAACATTCATACTAATGAAGCTGATAGAGAGACAGAGAGAGAGAGAAAGCAAAAGAGAGAGAGAGAGAGAGAGTTAGCTTAGGTTAGGTTCTTTGAGCGATGGCATAGAAGAACCAGCACAGATTGTGTGAGTGTGAAGAACCTTCTTTAAAGCCTGTACTTGATTTAAGCCTGTACTTGATTTAGAGGTTTGTCGCACATAAATGGAGCAATTGTACAGAAAGAGAAATTAGGGAAGGAGACAAAATGAGAGAATTTGAAACAGGGAGAGAATTAACAAAGAGAAACGTGAGGTACGAGAGAATGGGAAATGTGAGCGAGAGAACAAATGAAAAGCGCGAGAGACAGAGAGAGTGAGAAACAGAGAAACACACACTGGCTGTAAATGAGTGTGCTAGCTGTAGAGCGTTTCTTCAGCGCTCGGCCTGTCTCCCTTAGCAATGAAGGGATAATGCTGTGTTCAGCGCACGTTGCCAGGCGTTAAACCTATTTGCTTACAGAAAGAAGCGCCGGCACGTCCCCCATCCTAATTCAAACCCGGGCTAAAGCTCGGGGGCCGGCAGCTAACGGAGAGGGAATAAAAAAAATAAAAAAAAAAAGAAAAAGAAAGAAATAAAATAAAGAAACCCACGAGAACTCCGACAGGCTGCAGATTGAAAGGAGCCTCAATTATGGAGCTATTGGCAGCCGAACACTTACAACACGTCACAGACAGCCTACTATAGGATTAGCATTGACAGCCTGATGCTTTCCTTTAGCTGTCTATTCAATTTCCTCCATCACTTTACTCTGCATCAGATAGAAGGAGAGAGAGAGAGAGAGAGTGAGAGAGAGAGAAGGAGAGAGAGAGAGAGATGCTGAGTCCATCTGCTGGCTGTGAGCTCTTTTAGGAGGGTTAAGCTAAATGACTGATTTGTATGGAAAGAGTCTGTATGTGTGCGTGTGTGTGTGTGTTGAGCACCGCAGTGTGTGAGCTGGCTGTTTTGCGAGTGTAGAATGAGTGTAATTTGTATCTTCCTGTGCTCGGCCCGCCTGGACCATCGCCCAAATCACTCACTCTACACTAATCCTGTTTGGAGAGACAACTGCAGCCTCGGCCGCTGCACAGAAACCATCCGTTACCTGCACGCCAGCGGAGTCCGATTCACTTCTGCCAAGCTTACACCCCACTCCAGGTTAAAGGAATAGTCCCGTTTCAAGAAAGCCTAGTGTGGCAACATTTGATGAAGAATAGAATAATATCAACAGTCCAAAATTATTGAAAAAATTGTTATAAAATTGGTCTTCACTGACTTACATTAAATAAGAAAAAAAAAAATAAGAAAAATAAATAAGAAAAAAGTATTTCTCTTATATAGTTGCTCTTTTGGAGACTGAAGGTTGCATTCTAGCAGCAACGATATGCAGTGTTTACATTGTGGAATGTTTACATCATCCCTCCTCCTTTAGTATTTAGCAAATTCTGGAGGTAAATGTAAAGAATTTTCTCTAATGTAAAGGAGAATTCAGCCAATCGTCTCAAACATAAAGGTATATTAAGACACATTTCTCAAATGTAGAGGTGAATTCAGACAATTTCTTCATATATAAGGCAATATTTAGCAAATCTTCTCAAATGTAAAGGTATATTCAGTAATTTTATTCAAATGTAAAAACATTTCTCAAATGTAGAGCTGAATTCAGGCAATTTTTTCATATGTATGGAAATATTTAGCAAATTTTCTCAAATGTAAAGGTATATTTAGTCATTTTATTTAAAAGTAAAGGTATATTTAGTCATTTTATTCAAATGTAAAGGTATATTTAGTCATTTTATTCAAATGTAAAGATATATTCAGTCAATTTATTCAAATGTAAAGGTGTACTCAGTCAATTTATTCAAATAAAAGTAATTCAGAGCGGTTTAAAGTAAACTGTGATATTCTAGAGAAACAGTGATGGTAACAGCAAAAAAAAGACATCTGGAGCATTTAATGCCTCAAAAAGCTACAGCATAGACTATTAAACTAATAAAAAAATAATATAACTATTTTATTGGACTATGTTAAATTTTATTATTATTACTAGATATTTCAGTACATTGCACTGACGATTTGCTGTGGGAACAAGCCCTCATGATTGTGGCTTTTCCTGTGCCAGTGTCCGTAGAAGAGGGGCTCAACCTCAGCATATGACTTTCCAAAGTCATTTACTTGCTGTTTATGCATGTAGTAACTCTAATACGCATTAGCTCAGCATCCAATCCTGTAACGTAAGGATTACACCAGTCAGTTGGAATTGTAGGTCACTCTTTATGGTGTCCAAGGAGAATACAGCATTGAATACAGGTGCACAGGTCCAAATCTGTGCGTGACTGTTTTAACAGCCATGATGGAACAGTGGGAGACGTGGACCGACCTACAAATTCAACACACCTCAAGCTCAATTCTCAATGTGGAACAGAAGGTGAATTGCTGAAATGAGCAAACTCGATCTCCAGCTGAAATTTGCACCCAGTCTCAAAAACTAGTGTAAGCCTTACTTGACAGGACTGAAGCTGCTATTAAAGCAAAATTCAGCATAACCAAGTAATAGGGAAGAGGTGATGCAAGAGATGGATGTCTTTATTCAGTGGGCTCTTGTTTCCTTGAAGAACCATCTACTGAAAGGTTCTTTAAGGCTATGTGGCTAGAGAGCACTCCTCTACTTTTCCTTGGCTACAAAACAACAACTTCCTGAAGCGCTCAGTATGCAGTACTGCCGCTGCCTCTCAGTGTGTTTTTCCTTGCATGACCTTCGGAAGGTCCCACATGAACAATAAAATACCAAAACATCGACCTGGTGGGCAAATGAAAAGAGCCAAAGACTTTTCTTTTGGGTTTACTGAAGTTAAGCTTAGGGTTAGGCTGAGGGTCAGCCTTATGGTTACGTTGTATGTGTGTGAGTGTGTATGTGTGTGTTTTCCTGTCTTGGAGTCCGTGAAAGAATGTGTGTGTCTTCTGAAGCATGGTTTCTATACTAGTTTTGTAAGGCTACGCTCATTTTTTATTTTCTCTTACGTTTCTTTCAGCCAACACTGGGATCTACACACTGAGCTTATAGTCATTATTCTCCAAAAGCAAAGAGGAAACCAGGGAGTGGACATTAGCTGATGCAAGTTTAGCATCACTCTGTTGTTTCAGCAGCACATAAACACATATTACTGCAATTACTGCGGGACATGTGGGACTAGTTACCTCTCAGAACATTACCACTAACAGAGGACTAATTAGTTAACATTCAAGCACATCCACACAACATTCATGTAAATACACACCACTGTCGGGAAATGTCCAAGATGGCACAGTATATACAATGTAGTATTATTCATGAACTTTGCATAATAAACTGTAATTACCATACTTCATAGGACACACTGGCCAACCTTTCCCTCGACATCAGTAACAAATTCATTTAGTGTGTCAGTTTGTGGTTTATGGGGACAGAGTTTAGTGGATAGTGATGGTGTTTATTGGCAAATAATGGCACTAAAGATGAGGGTGTTTGTTGGAGAGATAGAAAGTTTGTTAAAGAGTGAGGGTGTTTGTTGGAGAGATAGAAAGTTTGTTAAAGAGTGAGGGTGTTTGTTGGCGAAAGATGGTGCTTGAGAGAGTGAGGGTGTTTGTTGTAGAGAGATAGTGTTGAAGAGTGAGGATGTTGGTTGTGGAGAGAAAGAAAGTTTGTTGGAAAGTGAGGATGTTGGTTGGCAAGATATAGTGCTGGAGAGTGAGGGTGTATGTTTTAGAGAGAGAAAGTTTGTTGGAGAGTGAGGCTGTTGGTTGGAGAGTAAGGGTGTTTGTTGGCAAAAGATAGTGCTTGAGAGAGTGAGAGTGTTTGTTGTACATTTACATTTATGGCATTTAGCAGACGCTCTTATCCATAGTGACATACAAGGTTATTCATATCACAGAGGAGGGCCAATGTAGTGTTAGGAGTCTTGCCCAAGGACTCTTATTGGTGTAGCGCAGCATAGTCACCCAGACTGGGAATTGAACCCTGGTCTCCCACATGGTGTTGTAACTCAGTGGCAGGTAGTGGTGCTATCTGTTGCGCCACACCAACCAGAGAGATAGTGTTGGAGAGTGAGGCTGTTGGTTGTAGAGTGAGGGTCTTTGTTGGAGAGTGAGGCTGTTTGTTGTAGAGAGATTGTGTTGGAGAGTAAGGCTGTTGGTTGGAGAGTGAGGGTGTTGGAGAGTGAGGGTGTTTGTTGGCAAGAGATAGTGCTGGAAAGTGACGGTATATGTTTTAGAGAGAGAAAGTTTGTTGGAGAGTGAGGCTGTTGGTTGGAGAGTGAGGGTGTTTGTTGACAAGAGATAGTGTTGAAGAGTGAGGGTGTTGGTTGGAGAGTGAGGGTGTTGGTGAGTGAGGGTGTTTGTTGACAAGAGATAGTGTTGGAGAGTGAGGGTGTTGGTGAGTGAGGGTGTTTGTTGATAAGAGATAGTGTTGGAGAGTGAGGGTGTTGGTGAGTGAGGGTGTTTGTTGACAAGAGATAGTGTTGGAGAGTGAGGGTGTTGGTGAGTGAGGGTGTTTGTTGGAGAGTGAGGGCGTTTGTTTACAAGAGATAGTGTTGGAGAGTTAGGGTGTTTGTTGGAGAGTGAGGCTGTCGGAGAGTGAGGGTGTTGGTTGACGAGAGAGTGTTGTAGAGTGAGCGTGTTTGCTGAGATGTGTCATAGAGTGACAGTATTCGTTGGCAAGTGATGGCGTTGGAGAGTGAGAGTGTGTGCTGGCGAGAGATAGTGCTGAAGAGTGATGGGTTTGTTGTTGCAGAGTGATGGTGTACGGTGGAGAGTGATGGTGTTGCAGAATGATGTGTTGGAGAGTGAGGTGTTTGTTGGAGAGAGAATCTTGTTTTTTGGATGAGAATGGTAGTGGGTTTTTGAAGAACGGTGGTTTGGTTTGCTCTGGGCTTCAAATATTTTTCCACATCCAAGTTTATAAATGCCAACAGGCTACAGACAGAGTTCCTCTGTCTCCTCGCAGCTGAGCTGTCTCTTCTACAGCTTCAGCTGCTCAGTCTGAAATAACACATACATGATTAGTGACTGCAGAAGCAGCAGAAGGGAACTTCATATGAACCTGGTTATACAGAGGGACAAGAAGTCTAGCGGGAGAAGAACAGGACATGTCAGAGTGTTATGTAACTACGTTTGAGCTCAGCTGTTTTCTGTTGAGGTTTGTCACTCTCACATCCACATGCACAGACACACACACACACACACACACACACACACACATACACAGAGTCACTAATGGCCAGGCAGTGTGCTGGGAGAGTAAAAACACTTTCTAGGAATCGTGGCTCTCATGCAGTCACTGAGCAAAATGGTTTAAAGCTTGAATAATTTGTACTCGACGGCCGCTGCCAAACAACAGCTCTTGAAACCAAGGTAAGGGCATTATTATAAAACGGGCAAATTTCCCATTTTTATGTAGCCAATTTTTTTTTTTTTCAAGTGTAACATAAGAGGTCTGGTCGAAACGTCAAGTAATGACAAATAGTAAAAATCATTGATTTCCCCTTATTTAAAATCCTGTGCTTCACTAAATGGCGGTAATGTCATGAAATGGGTCTGAGAGTTGGCGGTATTGATTCACAGCTGCCCCACAGCTATAGCTGTTTGATATGTAATGAATAATCGACTGGCCAACTCTCATCAATTCACCTCATTTAGCCCCTCATTTCTCCTAATCTCAATCACTGTATTCAGTTAGAGTGTACTGCACCTGCTTAACCCAAGGCTCTATCGTACCTTCATCATGACTGCTGTGAACAGATGATTTTTTCAGGCTTTATGATGCTTGTGGACTTTGTGGGTCATTGTTTTACATCCACAATAAAATAAAAAAAAAACATCTTATGTAGAGCATATCTGGTGCTGTTAGTCCTAATCCAGCAAAGGGATTGCTAATTGGAATTACATCAAAAGCAGTGCAGTGGGGAAAAAATCCAGAAACCACTGGTTAATGCAAGAAGGCTTATGAAACACTAAGATGTATATTTCAGTAACTACAGGGACTTCTGCACAAACTGGTGGGGCTATTCTCTGGTAATGGAAGTTTTTAACAACACTTTTGAGCCCGTCTGCAGTCCATAGGCTTTTTTAAGGGGTTAAAGAGTATAGTTTGCAGTCTAATGCGCTGCCACCATGGTCTAGGGGTTGCAAGTTTAAATCCCAACCTATGGCACTTTGCCATCAGCGGCCAGAGTCAGAAAAAGCACAATTTGTCATGTTCTTTCTGGGTGGGTAGATGGCGCTCTATCCCCTCATCACTCTTAAGTGATGTTGGCCGGCACAGGCATCAGTTCACTGGTGTGGTGGAGCTGGGGGACCCAGTACTTTCCTCAAGTGTGCCGCAAGACCTTCCCCCCCTTGTGCCGGGAGTATCGAGTGGGCGAGTTAAGTAAAAGTACAAAATAAAATAAATAAATATATACATTTTGTAGATCTAAATATGTACTCATTTTCTCTCAGTCACCTATTTAAGGACAAAGTACAAACAATTAATTTGCTGTGTTAGCAAGCTTTTGTGAGCTAGTTTAAAGGACAACGTTTGGATCCAGATTTCTTCTGGACAACACTAGCCAGCATGTGGATTTCTTAAATTCACCCCATTTACCAAACCAGGTGTTGGGTGATAACGCGAAATAATGATAAACTCCAATGAGAAGAGCTTTGGAGATGTTTTAATGAACACAGTGACTTTAAACCACTACTCATTTGATGTTATTTGTACTTCTGAGTTATATGGTGTTTGTTGGAGAGAGAATTATGGTTTTTGGATGAGAATGGTGGTGGGTTTTTGAAGTACGGTGGTTTGGTTTGCTCCGGGCTTTGAATATTTTTTGAATAAGTTTTTATGACAACTTTGTTTAACAAAAAAGTCTAATTTTCACAGGTCCCTAAAACTTTAACACAGTCTTGTACACACAAATCATAGTGATTGATCATTACTGAATGATTGAGGAGAATTCAAAAATTGTATCCCCTAAATGGAAAAAAAAGCCATGTCAGGTATTTTTTGCAAGTGATCTCAAACAACAAAGCACTTCCCGCAGGATACTCGGGACATATTCCGAAATGTCCCTGTTTAAAACCAAACACAAAAAGGACCATCGCAAACCCCTGAAATGAATTAAGCAGCTAGGTGGTGTAATGAGCTGTCTTCATGCCAGCACATTCCAGACACTCTGTGGCCCAATTCCACATGAATGAAGAGAAAGGAAAAAGCAAAGCAGTACGAGTGCGAGTTATCAAGGTTCATTGTTTCTAGTTGCTTCTGTCTATTTTGTAATTGTCTCTGACTTTCATCATCCCAGGTTACATCAGCTCTAATTAAAGTCATTAAAGTTTTCCCAGTTCCTTATGAACGAGATCTTAACTGGAGGTCTTGTTAGAGTTTACGGCTTGATTGCCCACACAAGCCCACGCATACGTCGACGTATAGAACAACACATAACAGCAATTACGTATGCAATCTGACAATCCTGACATCGTAACCTGCCGTAACTCGCTCCCACCCCACTCGTCTGACTGCCTGATGCACTGTTGTGTTGGTCTATAAAGCCCTGCCCCAGGCCTCGCAGCCGAGCCAAAACAACTTAATGGATTAATTGGGGAACCAACAGAGCTAATTAGGCCTTGGGGGTTATGATTCCACTCCTCGTCAACACTTGCCTCACTCGCGCCAGCCCCACTAGGCAACCGCCACAATTAACGAAGATGTTGTGCCACTGTCCAAGAATTAGCAGGAGGAAGTGCGTGCGGGGAGGTGAGCTGGCATCAAGGCCGGATCATTATCAGAAAAGCCGATGAAAACACCTTCCATTTAACACAAAGGCTTGGCGAAGATCTTACAGAATACTCTCTTTTGGTTCTGCCAGTTCTGAACCGTTGGCATTTGAGCATCTCAGCTAGCATACAGGCTTTAAGAATTCCAGTGGATGAACAGTTTGAAGGATAAAGCAACAATCTAGCAGTAAAAACATTTGACCCCCCCCCCCCCTCCCCCCTTTACATTAGGACACGCTACTAAGTTTGCTTTTGAAATATTAAGGATTAAGAAGTACGAGTTAGAAACAGCTTTGTCCACCATTTTCTGGGTCTGACACAGAAAACGTCTCAGGTCACAGTGATTTCTGGGCCGGTTTTGCTACTTCTAGTCAATGCATGGGCTCACTCAGCCTATACGTCTCTAAGGGCTTATATAAATATAATCAGCTTCACCTGAATTGGGATTCCCATGAGGGGAAATGGTAAGGCAGGGTGGATGAGGGCTTGTTAAAACCAGTATTGAAACGAGTGGTAAAGCTTGTAGTCAGGGGTGTTTCTAGACTACTTGTTGTACTGGGCTTGTTGTACATGGAAATTGCGAAATAATATTTCTATTTAATACTATTACTACTAATAATAAAGATACTACTACTAATAATAATAGTAATAATAATGTAATATTTATGTTATATTACATAAAATGACATTTAAACTGCTTTAAACCAGTGCAATATGGTAAATATAGAGTATGTATAATGTGTGTATATAGAGTGTATAATATGTGTATATGTATTGTATCAGTTAATATGTAAATATTCAGTATTTCTATTTTGTAAATATGTGTTCTTTTTTTTGTTCCACTGTGAGGGATGATGGACCTAAGTTTTTCACTCACCTTTACACCTGTGTAATGGGACGTGACAATAAACATGATTTGATCTGATTATATTATTATATTATCAAGGGTATTATTATATTATATTATCAATATTACTGTCGCACACATGGACAAAATATTTCCTTGGCAGCATTAAAATGTGCGTGAGTTATCACTAGAACTCTAGAATAGTTATATTGGCTATACCACAGCAACTTTGCAAGCTTGTGCTCTCAATACCCATGTTACTAGCTAGCATAAATAAAGCCTATGCTTACGTGACCAATTCCTGCGGTTATAAGCGGCTATAACCAAAATAAACAGCGATGATTTAATTATTTACACATGTCCAGTATTTCGAAATAAATTAGCTCTGACTGATAGCGTTAGCTGCTCAAACCTTGGGAAAGACGCTGGGGCATTATGGGAAATGTAGTACCTGTGCTGAATAAGCAAATTTGCATGTTACCTTTAGAAATCAACAAAAGTACAGATAGATCCAGGCTACCTTTGTCCATTTTCTTACATAACAGGCTGGTTTTGTATGGTCCCAGATCAATCTTAAAGCAAAGATTCAGAAAAATCATCTAATTTACACCTTTTCCTCTTGTCTCAAATGCAGTTGATCAGTCAAAACATATTTAACATCATATTTAACAAGGTTTCCTTCTGTAGCGTTGCACCAAAGCTAAAAAGCTAATGTATCAATGTAACAAGTAATAGAAGTTTATACCATCACCAATTAGCATTGCGCTAATCGCTTGCCTAAATCCTTCACACACTTGCTACAAACCGTGTTGAGTCACACATTGAAGCAAGCCCTGGCCTTTTCATTTATTTATTTATTTATTTATTTATTTTTACCCTTTCATCAGTTCAAGAGAGGCTTCAGCACTTCAGCTTCACTTCTATCATGCAGCCTCATTGAATTCCAATGCTATGAATGTTAATGGTGTTTTTTTTTTTATCTTTTTGTCTTAGGCTCTGAGTTGCTGCATATGTGTGTGTGTGTGTGGGCGTGTGAGTGTGTGTGTGTGTTTGCCGGATGCACGTGCGCCTGTCTGACGGAGCCTGCTAAGGGCCAAATTGATTGGTGTGCTCTCTCGCTTCAGAAGGACCTGAACTCAATTTGCTTGCAATGGCTTCAATTTCCTGGCCAGCTCCAAATCTGCCCTCTTTTTTCCCCCTCCTTCTCTTCGTTTTTTTCTTTCCTCCTTCCCTCCACTTCCTAGAAGGCTGTCATTTCGTTTCATTAGCCTGTGTGAATCCACCTGCCCCTAACCCACTATTCATTCGGTGGCAGAGATCGGTCTGTGTGCGTATGTGTGTGTGTGGGGGGGGTGTGTGTCTCACCACTGGACCACTCTGTCCTCTCCTGAGAAAGTGAGTGCAGATGCATTTGGACAGCTCCAGGAGAAATCCCACCCCTCACCACTCCAGACCTGAGGAGAGTGTCTTTCACTCTACACTTCACTCTACGCTGCTACACTGCTCCTTTATTTTTCTACCATAATTTGTCTTGGCGAGCGTGGACCACAGCTTCAATCTAGATGTTTGGGACAGTAAACATGGAGAGATCACTTGGAGTGTTGGGCTACTACTTTTTAGTCTTCCCAAGTTCAGCCATGTTGCTACTTTGCTGTGTACCCTTCAGGCATCTTGGCTTCTTGATGCTCACTTTAGATTTTGGGCATTTTCACACTGTTTTTTTTTTCAGACCCAGGAGCGCTTGTTCTGAGAGTTCAGTATGTTTTCAAGCCTGGGGGTAGTCCAGAGAGAACCGATCTCTGGTCCTTCTGAAATTGGTGGTCTGGGGTTGGCTTCAAGCGGACTCTGGTGCGGTCCACCGCAGACGTGGAAGCTATCCACTTCTGCCGCCATTAGTGGGGTTCTGTGATTACTGGGCTATTCAGCTTTGACGTTCCCTTCGTTATCCTACAAGAATAGCTTCATGCTAGAAGACGTTTCTGTGCTGTAAAAAGCCATGACTCCAGAAAGTAAGAAAATAATGAAAAGCAGTAAACGGATGATTCCATGGTTTGAATGGAATTCTTCAGTGTGAAACCCGTGATAATGAGCCCCTTCCCCAATGGAGCCCCCAAATTTGGTCCTAGGCACAGACTTGTGTACTCAGGAACAAGAGAAAAATGGCCTTAAAACCCTGATCTGGCCCACAGACCCAAGCATGAACCAAAAACAGCCACTTCCCACCTGAAAGCAATGGTGAAAATCTGATCCATACCTACAGCTCTTTGAGATTCAAATACGGCTTATCAGGACAAGCCAACCTTTAAGACGTATGGAGGAAAAGGTGGAACAGAGTTCTCCTAGTTGGCTAAACTGCAGAGTTGTTTCAAGAGCATTTAATGCCGGGTTTGCACTACATGATTTTAGCCCAGTTTTTTCAAAACCCATTTTTGAAAGTCACTGGAAATAATTTTTAGCTTGGAGGCATATTGGTGTATATATATTTAGTATGTTAAACATCTGGACCTTTCGGAGAGCCGAACTCCCTCTGCGGAACAGAGCATCCCTGCTGGCCTCACATCCCAACCCACTCCTTCACCCATGTCTTTTTCTCGAATTTTCTTAGCGCACAAATGAATTTAACCGCTTTGCTTACCGTTTGGTATCGCATCATCCTCTGTCTGTCACTTCTCGCGTGTGTTTTTGTGACTAAACGAGAGCCTGTTTTCCCTGCTTGTGTAAGGTGTGACCTGCAGTCGCCAAACAGTTGTGTAGTGTACAAACCACAACCACTTAAACATTCACGATTACAAGAGATCGAGTAGTGTAGTTCGAACAGTACAGCGACCCGACCACTCTACAAGTCGTGCAGTGTGTCGAAGCCATAACCGAGCACCAGTTTTGCACTTAAAGGGCTTGTGAGTGCACTGAAGTGTCTTCTTTCTGCAGCGTGCGTTGTAGGTATCGATGCATCAGGTGTTGTGCATCTAGGCATCAGCACTGGACTCTTGTATCTGGCCTAATCCTAGCTCAAGGGTATCTTGAGTTCTTGCCTATTTACACTAGTTATGGATATTTTCTGAGTGGACAACAAAGCTCTTCTGTAAGTCGCTGTGGATAAGAGTGTCTTCTAAAGACCATAAGAACAGCAAATGTAAATCCTGTAGATCGCTGGTTTCCTGCTAAGCAAAGAAGACGTGAGTTTACAATGAAATTCACCTAAGCCTAAGTGAAGCACCAGAGTCCAGTCCAGCACACCGCCCCAGACTCGCTTCAGAGTCGCTTCAGGCAGGTATAGCTGTTATTTTCCACTCCTTTTTCTACACTCTTAAAGAAAGGTGCCACAGAGGTGCTTTGCAACAAGCTACATTAAAACCACTAGTGTTTCCCTAAAGAACCATATCTGAAAAGAGGTTATTTAAGGCTTTTAAAGAATTTTGAGCCAATTTAAGAGTTATACGGACATCACACATTATAGAGGCAATACAAGTTACCTAAAGAATCATTCACTTTAAGGGTCTTCAGAGAATATCTTCTATAATGTATATTAAGTATAATGCTATGTATAAAGCCCCACCAATATTGAGCTGTGGAGCAGTGGAAGAACTGTGTTCTCGGGAATGATGGTTGGTTCTCCATCCAATATTTTTGGGATGAATTGGTGAGATGGAGATGAGGTGGGTTGGTGATCATCCAACATCCTGACTCCATTAACACTTTTGTAAATGCAATCAAATCCTCACAGCAATGCTCCCCCAAAATCTAATAGAAATCCTTCTTCCCTGGACAGTGGAGACAGTTACTCCAACAAAAGCAGGATCAAGTATTTTTTTAATATCTTTGATTTAGGAAGAAACAATGAATAAGCAGGTGTCCCAATACTTTTGTCCAAATAGTGTATGACCTCTGTAAAGTTTACAGCATTTAAAGTCGAGTTGTCTTTGGACTGATGCTGCCGGTGCTTCTCTGAGGACAGAAAGAGGACAGCCACAAGGTGTTTGATGCCGTTGCTACCTGCCATTTGCTAGACCGCTAGCCGCTAGCCACTAGTTCGCGTCATTGGCATTCCCTCCTGCCTCAGACCCTCGTATAAAGGTCTGGTTTATGTGCCATCGACCTGCAGGTGGAACCGGACCTTGTGTAGTGTCCACTTTAAAACCAGTTAATCCCTCACTCTGCCACACACACACACACACACATACACACACACACACACACACATACACGCACACTAAACATTCTGCATGGCTGTCCTGGAAAACACAGCAGTCTCTGGTTATTTTCCAGCAACACACCAGTGAAACCAATAATGCAGATAGTAAGGGTGATCAGATACAGAGCAGTTAACTGACCCCAGCTCAGTTTCTCAACGACTCTTATTAAGATCATCTGAAACAGTAGAGAGAGTGTTTCATGTGCTGCTCGCTGCTCTCGATCTTTCATGTAGCTCACCACACAGAACTAAATGCTATTATTTTATTATTTATAACAATAAATAAATGCAATTACTGCATTGCTACTAAATAAAATCTAATTTTATTATTTAATTATAATTTATTAATAAATGACTGAACAGTATATCGAGTAAATATTGACTGATAATAAGTACTTTCTTCTTATTATTTTATAATAATGAATAAAATCCAATTGTATTATTTTATAATAAATATATTTATACATATAATTTATTGTTTTATTATATTTTTGTTGAGTAACAGAACAGTACTTTCAGTAAATATAGACTAAAGATAAGTAAATTTATGTTATGATAAAAATAAAATGTGATGATATTGTTTTATTATAATTTATGAATTTATGAATGAATAACAGAACAATATATTGAGTAAATATGGACCGAAGACAAGCACCTCATGTTATTATTTTAGAATAAATCCAGTTGGATTATTTTATTATAAATAAATGTCAATTGTATTATTTTATTTTTACATTTTTGTGGAGTGATTGAACAATATATTGAGTAATTATGGACTAAAAACAAGTACTTGTGTAATTTCTCTTCACAGAATATGTGGTGGGTTGGAAGACAAACACTACTATTACTATTAACACACTTCTATAGTATTTTGTAAATGGTCCACCATTGGACCTCTTTTGTCCATGTCAGATATTTGGATGTAAATAATAATAATAATAATAATAATAACTGATATAAACTGAACTTAATAAATATTTTAATCTATTTTTAGAAATGTATAAATAACCTGAATATTGTATAAATGATCAAACACTTTAGCTTGAAAGAAATATCAGGAAATAAAGATTATTACCACAATTCTATTTATTAATCTATTCATTTCATTTGAAGCTTTTACTTTACCATCAGCTGCTCGTTGCTTTGAGTGAATATTGCTTGAAGAATGAACCAATAGAAATGCCCCCAATTATTGCTTGTCCAGTTTTAATGAATCTTTTTTCCACTACCTTCCATTAAAACTTAAACTTACTGTAAAGGTGCCACTCTGGAGACGGCGAGTTTTCATGCCTATTGCCTACAAACAGAAAGCCTTCACTCTTCAGCCTCCCGGCATTGTAATAGTGTCTGCACTTAATCAGCAATGCTGTTCCACCATCAGTTAGCGAGCCTGAGCTATGTGGCATGTGCTTTTCTCTAGCTTCCCCTCTGTCTAATTTTACCTTTCTCACTTCGTAAAGAGACAAAAGCATCAAGGGTTGACTTTTAAGAACAGTCACGATATTAATGAAAGAACAGAAGGTGTGTCTGGGACTATTTCTTGGCCATACTGGCAGGTGTGGGCCTTCATTAGACAAGCAAGCTCTAAAGGCTCTGCTTGTTTACTCTTTGTTTGTACGCGAGCTTCACGCGTCACACAAGGTGAGAAATATCACAGATATTTCCCTCTGCCTCAATGTCTCTCTCTCTATCTCTCTCTCTCTCTCTCTCTCTCTCTCTCTCTCTCTCTCTCTCTCTCTCTCTCTCTGAGATGCTTGGGTGCTGGGTAGAATATGAAGACACATTTTTTGCATGATTGTGTGATTGGTCTCTCTCTCTCTCTCTCTCTCTTGCTCGCTCGCCCTGGTTGTTATTGTTTTCTAACGCTCTACGCTTTGCCAGCTTCATTGGTTTATTGTGTTAAAATGGATCGACTGCACAGTTTTTGATTTCTTTTCTGGGCCGCTGCGAGTAGCTGCCATTAGCGTAGCTGCTGAAGTCTAAGTGGGGTGAAATTTTTCATTACGTGACAGCAGTGATTTGTCATGGTGAGATTTGTAATTAATGCAGTTTATCTACATTAACTCTCTGATCTATCAGAATCCTGTCTGCTGTGAAGCGCGTTCTCCCAGCCCAGCCCGCCCAACGCACCTCCGCCCACCATCGGCACTGCTGTCCCTGACAATGCGCGTGCACACACACACACACACATTCCCACGAAGTTCTCATTTGACCAATCACTGGGTCGTCCTCTCTCTTTTTCTTTCTCACTTGCTCTCTCTTTCTCGATCTCTCGTTACCCTCGTCTGCTTCCTTCTTACTCCCTTTTTGCTCTTTCTCTTCCTCTTCAACTTCCTCCATCTCTCTTTCCCTCTCTTCCGTCTCGCTCATTCTCTTGTGTGCCCACTGTTCACTCTTGCGCTATGTCTGTTTTTTTGTTGTTGTTTTTTTAGATACATTTAGAAAGACACCATGAAAAATGTAAGATCCTTGAGGAACCTTTGGAGGTTCTTCAATCTCAAACTGTGGAGGAACCTTCAAGGAACATTTTTCTTCCAAAAACCTTATCGTGAAGATTCCTCAAAGCACCTCCAGAGGTTCCTCCACAGTTTCAAACTGAAGAACCTCCAAAGGCTCCTCAAGGATCCTATACTTTTAACAGTATACAGTATAAGTACTCTCTGTTTAATATATAAATATATAGTAATATATAGTCATATATATTTACATATAAATAGACTACATAAAATAAATATAAAATATGTTGCAAAACATGCAAAAGACATTCATTTTTTTTATGGTGGAGAGGATTGCACGTTGCATATATTAGATTTGTGTAGAGGATTTATTTACTTAATTACACATTGAAAATCAACAAAACAGGGGTGCCCAAACTTTCGCACAACTGTACATCTGACATTCTCCTGGCTTTGGCGAACGAATCAGCGGAAAACAAACAACGGCAGATTGGGTCAGGTGGTGTAGACTCTGCAAACGCACACCACATGACAAAGCTTGTGATTGGTGGGTGCTAAAGTGGACTTTACAGAAGTCCACCGCTTTATCAGAGACCATAAAATGTGACAGCGCCTTCTGTAGTGCTGGAGGACTGGCATGGCAGCCAAATTAAAACCTTAAAGTTATAGGGTCTGACCTGCGCTTTGCTTCACTGAAAGTTTAGCAAGGCCTTTAGACATGTCTAGTTATTACTTTCAGTTTCCTGTACTATTCAAACGCAATTGCCTTGCTTTATTATTAATCAAGCAATTACTTTTGAATTGAATATTTGATGTATTTTTTGACAGATTCTGCACTTATTTCTTAATAAATTTCAAATCTCCGTACAACATCCCCTCTTCTGCTTCGGCTCATGCCGACCACACTGTTGTGGCCAGTCATTCTCTCTCACGCTTTCTCTTTTTCCCTCAGTTTTCACGCTGGTGTGTGACTCCCCATCCTGTCCTGTTCCAGACAACTGTGGGACAGTGTTGGAGATGAGATTGGAAAAGTCTCGGCCGAACTCCGGGGAAATTAAACCAGTGAGTATTGAGGTATTGAAATGAAGTATTGAACATGTTGGTCCTGCCAGACTCACACACCCCACACACTCTCCGAACAGATCGAGGAGGAGCCGCCAATTCCCTTTATGAGCGCAGTCGAATTACGGGTGCCCTCTGAGCCTTCAAGAACCTTCCGCTATCGTCACACTGCCAGCCATTTAAAATCCCACCAGGAATATAAAGAGCACACTGGTGCACACTAATGCATGACACGTTCATTTCCCAAACTCGGGACAGGGTCGAAAAAGACACCTCTATTTGCAGTATGAGAATATCCAGCTTCCCAATACACACTTCCATTCTAAAGCCATGTTCAGCCTGTCCACTCCCAACAACTGCTTGTTACACATGAACTGTAATAAAACACATTTTTACTCAAATGTTCCTCAAATTACAGCAAAATGATGGGAAAGTGATGGAAAACAGCTTGTATACCAGAGGTAGAGAGAAAGGTAGAGAGAGGTTGAGTAGAGAGAGAGAAAGGTAGAGAGAGGTTCAGAGGTTGAGAAGAGAGAGGGAAAGGTAGAGAGAGGTTGAGTAGAGAGAGAGAGAAAGGTAGAGAGAGGGAAAGGTAGAGAGAGGTTGAGTAGAGAGAGAGAAAGGTAGAGAGAGGTTCAGAGGTTGAGAAGAGAGAGAGAAAAGGAGAGAGAGAGAAAGATAGAGAGAGGTAAAGTAAAGAGAGAGAAAGAAAGATAGAGATAGGCTGAGTAGAGAGAGAGAAAGGTAGAGAGAGGTTGAGTAGAGAGAGAGAAAGAAAGATAGAGAGAGGCTGAGTAGAGAGAGAGAGAGAAAGGTAGAGAGAGGTTGAGAAAAGAGAGAGAGAAAGGTAGAGAGAGGTTGAGAAGAGAGAGAGAGAAAGGTAGAGAGAGGCTGAGAAGAGAGAGAGAAAGTTAGAGAGAGGTTAAGAAGAGAAAGAAATATAGAGATAAGCTGAGTAGAGAGAGGGAAAGAAAGATAGAGAGAAAGGTAGAGAGAGGTTGAAAAGAGAGAGAGAAAGGTTGAGAAGAGAGAGGGAAAGGTAGAGAGAGGTTGAGTAGAGAGAGAGAAAGGTAGAGAGAGGTTGAGTAGAGAGAGAGAAAGGTAGAAAGAGGCTGAGAAGAGAGAGAGAAAGGTAGAGAGAGGTTGAGTAGAGAGAGAGAGAAAGGTAGAGAAAGGTTGAGAAGAGAGAGAGAAAGGTAGAGAGAGGTTGAGTAGAGAGAGAGAAAGGTAGAAAGAGGCTGAGAAGAGAGAGAGAAAGGTAGAGAGAGGTTGAGAAGAGAGAGAGAAAGGTAGAGAGAGGTTGAGAAGAGAGAGAGAAAGGTAGAGAGAGGCTGAGAAGAGAGAGAGAAAGGTAGAGAGAGGTTAAGAAGAGAGAGAAAGAAATATAGAGATAAGCTGAGTAGAGAGAGAGAAAGAAAGATAGAGAGAGGCTGAGTAGAGAGAGAGAAAGGTAGAAAGAGGCTGAGAAGAGAGAGAGAGAAAGGTAGAGAGAGGTTGAGAAGAGAGAGAGAAAGGTAGAGAGATGTTGAGTAGAGAGAGAAAGGTAGAGAGAGGTTGAGAAGGGAAAGAGAAAGGTAGAGTGAGGTTGAGAGAGAGAAATGTAGAAAGAGGTTGAGTAGAGAGAGAGAGAAAGGTAGAGAGAGGTTCAGAGGTTGAGAAAAGAGAGAGAAAGGTAGAGAGAGGCTGAGAGAGAGGTAGAGAGAGAGAGGAAAAGAGGTTGAGTATAGAGAGAAAGGTGGAGTGAGGTTGAGAAGAGAGAGAGAAAGGTGGAGTGAGGTTAAGAGAGAGAAAGGTAGAGAGAGGCTGAGAGAGAGAGAGAGAGAACGGTAGAGAAAGGTTGAGGAGAGAGGAGCGTGACTGCGGCAGCTGTTTGGAGGTGTTGTGAGTGCAGTCGGGTCCGCCCTCTCTGTGGCAGCGCAGTAATTCCTAAATTGTATTTCCTATAGAGGAGTGTATTAGAGCAGTGTATTGTGGTGCTCTGCTCAGGTGTAGAAAGGGCGTCTCACACACACACACACATACACACTCTCCTCAGGAAACTGACCATGTGTGAAGAGCCTGATTCTCTGCTCGACTGATAGTAGTGCATGCATGTGTGTGTGTGTGTGTGTGTGTGTGTGTGTGTGTGTGTGTGTGTGGATGTGTTTACAGACACTTCCATCACTGCGACACACAGTTAGTGCCTCTGACACCTGTCATTCGCCAGGCTGTAAAAGGCTGGTTTTGAGACCCGGCTAAGCAGCTTCACTAATGAACATGTGTAAACCACTAACACTGCATGTACAGTTATTAACCCACAGTATTGGTCACAGTTCAGACAAATGACAGCAATCAAACCTGGTCTTGCTGTTATCTGACCATCATCCACTGACCTCACTCTTCCTCTGCAGAACTGACGCTGACTGAAAACTTGCTAAAAACTCCAAGGCATCAGCAGTTGTAGAAACCAGCCACACTCAGAATTGCAGTGGCTGATGTGCACATTGGTTGGTGTAGACGTGTTTCTAATACATTGACTTATGTGAAAATACAAATAAATAAATAAAAAACAAGCTGTTTGGGCAACTGAATTGCCACATATGGTGAAATGTGATTTGAACCCAAGTTATCTTTTAGCCCTTCTTTTCCTAATTGATCTTTCTAAATACAGACAAATGGAAAACATCCGAAGTGCAGACACACACCTGTACAGAATCATCTCACCAACTCCAAACACCAAATTTAAAGCAACATTATGTAACAATGTACCCTAAAATAACCGCTTTAACCCTTTAATAAGCAGAACAGTGTTGCTGCTTCAGGCTCTGCACGTTGCTAACTGTACTATGTAACTTTGGTGAAGCAGGTAGGATAATGCTCGCTAGATGCTTTACAACCTAAGTCACAAGTGTCCTTCTACTTGTCAACAAATGCATGTGTACAGCTGCCAGTTAGGAGACGCTGAAACCATAATTTGTATTTACAGCAGTGGTGTAATAGTGAGCTACACTCACAACTATGTGACTGCCTATATTTAAGGGTTCAGTATTTCTGAATATGTACAGTGGAATTTTCCTTGGAGCTCCTTCATATCAAGTGTCCAGCATCATTGCTTCAGTATCTGTTTTTGTTGTGTGTTGCTGCTGTGCATCATTGTTGCTCCTGTTGGTTATACACACTCTTACTAATGATGTCCAAACACACACATACCTCATTCCACACTGCTATCTACCCATACAGATTCTCTTATCTGACATCTCTCTCTCTCTCTCTCTCTCTCTCTCTCTCTCTCTCTCTCTCTCTCTCTCTGTCTCTTTTCCTCTGAGCTTTGATGAAGACATAAAGCCTCCACTGAGTCTATTGGAGTGTATCCACCCAACCCTAACTAACTCCTTTACTCACTACCACTGACTCCTCTGTGTGCATGTGCGTGTGTTGTATGGGGCCATATGCCGGGGTTATCAGATACACAGTTATCTCTGTATGTGTGTGTGTGTGTGTGTGTGTGTGTGTGTGTTTTAGACACAAATAAAGTCTTTGTTAGTTGGGACGATCCCTATAGCAATTACCGTTGTGTAGGTAAACAAACACAAAAAGTTTAATCTCACATTAATACGTTTTATCACTAATATGCAAAACAGGCTTGTTGGAGATAATCATAATCATAGATAGCGGTATTTGCATAATCTCTGCGAGGTTATGCAGTCACTTATGTTAGGGCTGAAATTAGGTGCGGAATCCAAATGAAGTCTGTAGGCCCTCAGTATCAGCCAGTGCCAGGAGTGTGCATTGTCTAGCTCAATTTACTCGTATTTAAAGGGCCCGTATTCTACATTTTCATGCTATTATGCTATTTCAACTTGATGAATAAATGTTTAAAATAAAAAAAACAGTCCTGGAAGAAACTCTCCTCATAACTTTGGAACTGTTTAGAGCTATACTGCAGTAGGCTGAACAGGCAAATACTAAATATTGTGGCTGCCTGAAGAAAACCTTTATTATTTTCCTGTTTTTTTTTTTTGCGTTTTTTTTTTTTTACATAATTTCAAAAAGGCCAGCTGCCTATTAGCACTGTTTCAAAATGTAATGGGCAGTGTCATGTTTAATGGACCCATGACAATTCTGGGCTCTGCATGCCAGGTACTGTGTTGTGGAACTTGAAGTTGGTGAAGCAGGTGAGAAAGCAACTTTATGCTTAAAGCAACTTTATGCAGCATTTCTACCTTAAAATAGCAGCTTTGAAATCATGTTGATGCACCACTGACCTATAATAAGGAAAATAGCATCAATATTTTTGGTTCTCAGAGTTCTGCACGTCAGCTACTGTATACTATGTAACTTCGGTGAATCAGGAAGGAAAAAGCTTGCTAGAATTGCATAAGACAAAAAGCAGCTTCAAAATCATGTTGATGCTTCATTGACCTGTAAAGAGTAAAAAAAAAACAGCACCACTACCTTTGTTACTCAGGAAACGGAACGATGCTAAAGGCACCATGTCACTTTTGGTGAAAAATTGATTCTCCACTGACTTGTAATAAGGAGAACAGCAGTGTTCTCTTCTGACTCTGGGCTCAGCACTTCAGGTACTGCACCATGTAACTTTGGAGGGCAATGCTTGCGGGAACTGCATTACGCTGCTTAAAGCTTCATTGTGTAGCATTTCTACATTAAAAAATCTGCTTCACAATTATGTTGATGCTCCATTGATCTGTAATAAGGAGAACAGTGCCATTATCATTGCTACATTGGGCTCTGAGAGCGGCACGCTGCTAATAACTATTGCACTACGTAACTTTGGTAAAGCAGGTAGAATACTGCTCGCTAGGAGCTGTGTAACCCGAGTCATATTTGTGTAATGGGCTGTGTTGAATGGACTCATAGAAATGCCAGTCTAGTCAATTTCCATTGACTGGACTGCACCACCTACAGTGCATTCTTTTGCAGGTATTATTGTTGTACTGTTATACAAGCTTTATGGGATTTCCACCTAATTAACAACTGAACCCCTTAACTCAGTTTTGGTCAAAATGCTTAGTACAGAGTGTGAAATTAAATTCTCTATTGTTTTAAAAACCCTTATTTTTCTTTTAAGCCAGGCCTAAATTCACATCTAATTACATATTTTTCATTATATATTAAAGTAGCTACACTTTTGCTTGAGTACAGGGTTTTAGGCTACTCTATGCAGGTCTGACCAGCAACAGCATCCACTATCCATGGCAAAAAAGCTGGGGGAAAAAAGGAAAATAAATAAGAATTGATTTTCTTTCAGAAGCTGTGGTGATGCAGCAGCTGAAATCGCGACTCAAAGCAGGACAGACAGGCCAGTGCTGTGCAGATAAATCAATTAAAACCAGCACTTCTGACACACACTATTGCCAGACGCTGCAGTCGGGATTAATCGTGGCGGATTCACACACACACACACACACACACACACACATACACAGCTAACGTCTTCTCTCACAGTCAGCCAGAAGCACTCTAGCCCGTAAGGTTTCATCAGAACTATCATCAGAAAGGGGTTCAGACAGGGTCAGGGTGTTTACAGCTGCTGGGAGTAAATATTTCCTCGTGTTAGCTTCTGTCTCATGACTGGAGCCTATGAAACATCATTAGTGGTATGAACACATTCAACACTTGACTTCACAACTTGAATTGGACTTGCCCTTAAATAAGTCACAACTTTGACCTTAACTAACTCTTAAATTCCGTTCAGACTTGCTCTTGACTGACTCGGAAACTCAAATCGGACTTGCGCTTGACTGACTCAAGGGTCTATGCAAACTTTCCCCAGACTGACTCCCAATTCAGGCTTGGACTTGTTCTTAAATGACCTGCACTACTTTGAAGGGAAGAGACCTTCTCTTGACTACTTTGCAACTCAATTTAGATGAGTTCTTAAATAACTCGTACCTGAATTCAGGCCTTCCCTTGACTAATATGCAACTCAATTCAGGTTTGGACTTGATCTAAAATGACCCACAACTCAACTCAGGCATTCCCTTAATACATCTGCAACTCAATTCAGGTTTGGATTTGATCTTAAATGACCCGCAACTCAACTCAGACATTCTTGACACATCTGCAACTCAATTCAGACTTAGACTTGATCTAAAATGACCCGCAACTCAACTCAGGCATTCTCTTGACACATCTGCAACCCAATTCAGACTTGGACTTGTTCTAAAATGACCCGCAACTCAACTCCCTTGAAACATCTGCACTTGACTTGACTGACTCACAACTTAATTAAGTCCTGCCCCTGCCCCCTAAACTTGCCTTGGACTTGAAATTTGAGACTTGCCCCTTGAGTGACTCACAGCTTGGACTTGGAGTTGTCCATAAATGATTCGCAACTCAGCTCAGCCTTGTCACTAAATGGTTTGCAGCTCAACTCGGACATGGCCTTGGCTGAATCAGAGATTCCACTTTAACTTGCTCTAGACTGACTCGGAAACCCAACTTGGACTTGCCCTAGACTGGTTCTGAATCTAATTCGGACTTGCCACTTAACTCATACATGCCCTTGCCTAACTTAAATCATATGCAGCTTGATTCTAGGCTAGCAGACGATTAGTGTGATGGCACTATTTTGCAGCTCGCAGGCGTGTCAGACTCAGTATGGCTCAGAATTTATGTAAATGAACATAAAAGCATCAGCATCGGCAGGTTCAAGTCTGGATGGGTTTTTGCACTTCTACCTTTGTGTACAATTGTGGCATGGATTGAACGTCTAGGCTAAATCGGAACCCACAAAACATTAACCGTTAATCCAAAGAGCTGCGAGAGGGAAGTATTAAATATCAGCATCAGCTTGAAAAATGGAACAATAGGACATGTCTGAAGTACCACCTTTCTACACAGGAGTTCTGTCTCTGTGTTTATATTGTAATTATATGCACTTCATAGTGCTAACACCTACCAAACCAGACCAAAAACAGCAGTGGCCTTCATAGGTATGCAGAGCAGCGCACACGCACACATTCACATGTGCACACTCCCGGAGGAGACGCGATGTGGTATCGCACCATCTGTTTGTGCGTGTGTTAAAGATAGCTGTTTGCTATTCATTCATATCGCTACATATCCGCTCTGTACATACTGACTAGAGAGGTGCTAGCAGGTGTCAGAGGGACTGCAACATCTTTCTCATGCACGGGTGTGTGTGTGTGTATGCCTCTCAAGCAGGACAGAAAAAAAAAACGCTCTCCTCCATGAGGAGCTGGGTGATATACTGTAGCTTTCAGGCCTGCAGAATAAATAACCAGCTGTTGGCTGGAGCAGACTGATGCATGCTAAACAGCGCTTTTCTAAAACGCTACATCAAACGCAGACACGCCAAAGTCATTTCCCTCCACATCACAATACGGCGGGGTCAGAGCTGTGGCCAGGGATCAATAAAAGAAAAATCAGCCGCGATTTGGCCTGTCACAGCAGACAAAGCACAAGCGTAAGCCCCGCTGTAGTGTTAGCGCCGTTAGCGCTGTAGCGTTAGCGCCGCAGCCTCGGCCCCGGCAGCACCCTCATCAATCCTGCTGTAATGCGCTTAACCTAACGAGCGCCATGCTGCAGCCTGTTTTGTCGAGTTATTCAGGTCAAATCCTCCTTTTGTTATGCGTCAACTCGAGTCAGGCTACAGCACACTGATTACAACTACTGAGGCTTTTCTCCAAGTCTTTAAAGTGAAGGAGAAGAAAGAAGAGCACACGAGATGAGATGAGAACAGACCAGATCAGATGAGACGAGACAGAGGGGGGAAACAAGAAAAGACAAAAAAGAGAAGAGTGGAGAAGAGAAGAGAAGAAATGAGAAGAGAAAAGAGGAGAGAAAAAGAGTGGAGAGAGAAGAGAGGAAAAGAGAAGATGAGAAGAGAAAAGAGGCGAAGAGAAGAAGAGTAGAGATGAGTGGAGAAAGCAGAGATAAGTGGAAAAGAGACGAGTAGAGGGAGAAGAGAAGTGTGGAAAAGAGAAGCGTAGAGAAGAGAAGAGTGGAGAAGAGTTAAGAAGAGAAGAGTGGAGAAGAGTGAAGAAGAGAAGAGTGGAGAAGAGTGAAGAAGAGAAAAGAGGAGAAGAGAAGAGTGGAGAGAGCAGAGAAGAGTGGAAAAAAGATGAGTAGAGAGGAGAAAAGAAGTGTGGAGAAGAGAGGAGAAGAGAAGAGTGGAATAGAGAAGAGAAGAGAGGAGAAGAGAAGCGTGGAGAAGAGAAGCGTGGAGAAGAGTGAAGAAGAGAGGAGAAGAAAAGAGTGGAAAAGAGTGAAGAAAAGAGGGGACGTTAAGAGTGGAGAAGAGAAGAGTGGAGAAGAGTGAAAAATAGAGGAGAAGAGAAGAGTGGAGAAGAGAAGAGAAGAAATGAGAAGAGAAAATAGGAGAAGAGAAGAGAAGAAATGAGAAGAGAAAAGAGGAAAAGAGAAGAAGAGTAGAGATGAGTGGAGAGAGCAGAGATAAGTGGAAAAGAAATGAGTAGAGGGAGAAGAGAAGTGTGGAGAAGAGAGGAGAAGAGAAAAGTGAAAAAGAGAAGAGAAGAGAGGAGAAGAGAAGAAAGGACAAGAGAAGAGTGAAGAAGAGAAGAGATAAGAAGAGAAAAGAGGAGAAGAGAAGAGTGGAGAGAGCAGAGAAGAGAGGAGAAGAGAAGAGAGGAGAAGAGAAGAGTGGAGAGAGCAGAGAAGAGATAAGAAGAGAAAAGAGGAGAAGAGAAGAGTGGAGAGAGCAGAGAAGAGAGGAGAAGAGAAGAGAGGAGAACAGAAGAGTGGAGAATAAGAAAATAATATAAATAAGGAGTAAAAAGATGAGAATACGTAGTGAGAAGAAAAGAAAAGGTGTGAATAGAAAAGAAAAGAAAATAGAGAAAAGACAAAAAGAGAAAAGAGGACAGTACGAGGAGAGAAGAGGAAATGAGAGAGGAGGAAGAAAAGATGTAATAAGAGAAATAAGAGAAGAGAAGAAGGGATAAAAGAGAAAAGAATAGAGGAGAAGAGAAAAGGACAGAAAACGAGAAAAAATAGAAGAAGGGAGACAGAAAAAACAACTGTAGAGAAAGACATGTGATAGTGAGGAGAAAAAGAGAATAGAACAGAAGAAGGGAGAAGAGCTAGTGAGGGTTAGAGAGGAGAAGATCAGTAGAAAGATGAGAAGATAAAAGATGAAGATGAAGAACGTAACATAAGGAGAAAAGAGAAGACAATTAGGAGACATATCTCCATAATCCAGTCATTCAGTCAGAACCACTGTAACCATCGTGAAATCCACATCGGTCAGACTGAGCTCAGGCTTTTTTCTCCAGACTGCAGAGTAAAGCTGCAGCTTCTTTATCTGAGAGAATCCTGCAGCCTTTCACAGCGCTGTACTCATCTCATTGCAGCCACGTTTAACAGGCTCAGTCATGCTTAACACACCATCTTCAAGGTGTGTTAGTCCCACACACTCTCAACCGCCTATCTCCATCTCTCTGTCAGTCTCTCCGTCTCTCTTTTCTTTGTCTCTTTTCATCACAGGTTCAGCTAAATTCTTCAAACAGCACAGAAATGAAAGAAGCACCTCTGCTAAATCTGGTTTTTCTGTTTTCTGCGGCTGCGTCTGCGGCTGCAGGAGCAGCGTGGAACGGTACAACAAAACAGCTTTCTTTTCTCCAAAAGCAACTAATGGAGGTAAAGCGCCTCACTTTACGACATGAGCTTCACGAGTCAGCGCCGTTATGACCCCAGGCAAGACATGGTGTAGTTTAACGCCGGTACAGTGCACAGATCCACATTTTACATGCAATTTTTAAGAAAATGACACAATCTCAGGCAATCCTAATGAGAGCACATCCGAAGAGCTGCTTCACTTTTGCCCTTTAATCTTTCCAGCCATGGCCTATGTTTCATTAAAGAGCCGCTGCCCAAGACAAGACACTGAAGCACTATTTGCCTTTCTGATTTCCAACAAGAAAGAAAAGCTGAATTTTTAACGAGCCATACAAAAAGCTCGCACAGCGCTTCTTTAACAGAGCACAAAAAAACACACTACTCCACCAGGGTCCTCCAACATTAGCACAGTAAAACCCATCTTTACTAAAACTCTCCTACTGAAACTTTCTAAAAACCCAAATGCAGAGGCTG
Source organism: Salminus brasiliensis (assembly GCF_030463535.1). NCBI lineage: Eukaryota > Metazoa > Chordata > Actinopteri > Characiformes > Bryconidae > Salminus > Salminus brasiliensis. The sequence continues at coordinate 16,130,573 of NC_132884.1, read as the reverse complement.
ATATTTCAACAGAGTGCCATGAATGAGAAAGCAGAAAAAATTAGAAATGCTGAGACGTAAGGAAAAGAAAAGACATGAGAGGAGGCATGGCATGGACAGAAGTGAAGAGACATGACGAGACGAGAGATAGCAAGACAAGATAAGAAAAAAAGGGAAAAAAATAAAGGTGTTATATAGATGAGATAAGACAGGACGGAAAGAGAAGAGAAGAACAGGAGAGAAGATTAGAAATGAGAAGAAAGGATAATAGGTGATACAAGATGAAGACAACAGAAGAAGAAGAAGAAGAAGAAAGAGAAAAAAGGTAAGAGAAGAGGGGAGACTAGGTGAGACAAGACAAGAGCAAGAGAAAAGAAGATGTGAGAGGAGATGAGACAAGATTTGACAAGAAAAGTAGGAAAAGAGAGTCAACGGAAGTAGAAGAAATAGTAAAACACAAGATGAAAAAGGTTCAGAAGAGACAAGACAAGTTGATAAAAGACAACATGAAAGGAGGCGAGAGAAGACCTTGGTAGAAAAAAGGAGAGAAAAGAAGTGATGAGAAAAGGGGAGATTAGATGATAAAACATGATGAGAACAGAAGAGGAGATAAGACGAAAATAAGAAAAAGAAAAGAGAAGAGACAAAGATAAGAAGAGAAAAGATTAGAAATACAGGAAATTACAGGAGAGATACAGAGTAGATGAGACAAGGTGAGAAGGGCAGGGGGGGACAGAAGAAGAGAGGACAAAAAATGGCAGGAGACAATGCAAGACAAAATGAAAAGAGGAAAGTTGCAAAGAAAAGAAAACAAGAGACGAGAAAAAAAGAGAAGCAGAGAGACCAGATAAGAGGAGATGAGACTAGGTGAGAATAGAAGAACAGGAGAAATGAGAAGAAAATAAGGGGACAAGAACAGACAAGATGAAAAGAGAAAAGGAGAAAAGGAGATAAGAGAAAACAAGAAAGGAGAAGGGAGATGAGACAAGATGAGACAAGGTGAGAATAGAAAAAGAGGAGAAATGAGAAGACAATAAGGTGACAAGAACAGACACGATGAAAAGAGAAGAGGAGAAAATGAGATAAGAGAAAACAAGAAAGGAGAAGGGAGATGAGACAAGATGAGACAAGGTGAAAATAGAAGAACAGGAGAAATGAGAAGGGATGAGATGATACAAGATGAAAAGAGAAGAGGAGAACAGGAAGAGAAGAGAGAAAAAGATAGAGAGTCCAGGACCATTCAGAAGAGAAGAAAGACACAAGACAAGATGAGATGAGACTAGGTGAGAATTGAAGAACAGGAGAAATGAGAAGAAAAGATAAGAACAGGAGATAAGAAAAAAAGAGAGGAGAAGGAAAGAGACAAGATAAGAGGAGATGAGACAAGATGAGACAAGGTGAAAAAAGAAGAATATGAGAAATGAGAAAGGACGAGATGAGACAAGATGAGAACAGGAAGAGAAGAGAGAAGATGTAAGAGGCAGAGACAGTTGAGAAGAGTAGAAAATAGAAGGAAAGAGACAAGGTAAGATAAGATGGGACAAGGTGAGAATAGAAGAACAGGAGAAATGAGAAGAAAAGAAATAAGAGGGGACGAGATGAGACAAGATGATGAGGAGAACTGGAGATATGAGAAAAGAAGAGAAAAGACAAGACAAGTTGCGAAGAGAAGAAAACGAGAGAAAGAGGAAAAGAGCTGAAATGATGGTACTCCATCCAATATTTTGGGGAGTTGGGGGAAGATGAGGTGGGGTGGTGCTCAACCAACAAGTAGTAGGAAGCCATCCTCCTCAGACAGTAGAGACAGTTACTCCAACAAAATCAAGATAAACTCTTTTTTTCTTTATTTAGGAAGAAACAATAAACGAGCAGGTGTCCCAATACTTTTGTCCATATAGTGTCTTGCCTTCCTCCAAGCGCCGGTTATGACCAGTTAAGCAGAAAAGAGAAGAACAGGAGAAATGAGAAGAAAAGAAATGAGAGGGGACGAGATGAAAAGAGAAGAGGAGAACAGGAAGAGAAGAGAAGAAAAGAGAACAGATAAGACTAGATGAGAAGGAGAGGAGAGATGATGAAGATATCTGATAAGATGAGAAGAGGAGATGAGGGAATAGATGAGACAAGATTAGACAAGAAGAGAAGAGCAAAGAACCAGAAGGAGACTAAGATGAAAAACACACACACAGCCGTGTAAAAGCCGTCACCCTCATGTGACCTTATATCCGACTCTGTAAAGCTGTTCTCATTATCATATCGTATGAGAGAGCAGCACAGCATTACTGCACAGTGAAATCACACAGCTCCTCCATACTCATTTTTTTACAGCCCCCCTCTCCCACTTCAGCTCACTTTTCTGTGCACACACAGTTGAGATATGACAGTGACAGAATACAGTGTGTATAGTCATGTGTATATCAAAACCTGAGGAATCAACCAAAGTGCTCCAAAGTGGCTTCAAATCCACCATAGGTGAACACCAGCGGACCCTCACATTACAGCATCACCTAACCTCATCATATTAACACCACACACACTGAACATGACCCTTCTTATATATTCTTATTTATATGTGTGTGCGTGTGTATGTGTAACAGACACGACAAACGTGGGGATCATACCCTTTAAAGCTCGCCCCTCCAACCCTCTGCTCGTCTCTCTGTTTGCTGTGTGTGGTGACAGATGGTTGGAGGGCTGAGTGTTTTCGAAGCAGTGTGAGAGCCTGACACAGTGCATATTGCCAGGCTTACTTTCTGCTATATAGGGAAACACACACACACACATACAGACACACACACATACAGACACACACACACACACACACACACACACACACACACACACACACACACACACACACACACATTCACAATTGTTAATTGTTAAACATCAAGGGTTATAAACACTGATTGATGTCTGATCCTCAGGGGATTCTGGGATGATGCAGCACAGCACCAGCCTCACCCATTATCCCCCATTACACACCACACACACACACACACACACACACACACACACACACACACACACACCACTACCACCACCACCACACTGTAATCTGAACCTGAACATCTAATACTAACACTAAACATGGAAAGGTTTGTGGACACCCCGAATACGACTCTCTGAGCAGATAAGCATGAACCTATTGGCACCATGCCATGAAAGAATAATAGGCATGGGCTAGAGGGGTTTAAAGGCTCTTGTTGCTAAAAGCCATCAAATCCTCACAGCAATGCTCCAAAATGTAGTAGGAAGCCATCCTCCAACAAAATCAAGATAAACTCTCTCTCTCTTTTTTTTTTTTAATACGCTTGAGTTAGGAAGAAACGATGGCCGAGCAGGTGTCCCAATACTTTTGTCCATTTAGTGTATCAGTGCACCAACTTGCCTTCCTCCAAGCCCTGTTTGTGACCAGTTAAGCAGTGAAAATGACTCCTAAAGGGGGCAATAAAAATGTAACTGATTGCGTTTACGTGTCCCCCCGTCCCCTTTTACACGCCAATCCCCCTCTCTCCTGGTGGGTCAGAAGTGTCCTAGTATTCTCTTGGTATCTTCTCTGGGGTCAGAAGAGGTGTGTGAAGGAAAAGGAAATCAAAAAAGGAGCTCGGAAGCTGCCTTCAGTCAGATCATAATGTAGTTTCCAACCCTCATCACCTCCGTGGAACAGAGGAGAGCTGCAGCCTCCGTTCCTGCAACACCTGAAATAAAGGGCTGGTGTTGAGGAGCAGGCTTGCTCCATTCGAAACATGCAAATCACACATCCGTTTCATCCCTCTCTCCGGAGACTCAGGGGATCATTCCGGCTTTGATGGCGTTCCACCGAGGATTCTCCACTGACTGTCACTTCAGTTGATAACATAGTTCCGACGTTTCCCTTTTTTTTATCATATTCTTCTCACAGTGGAAGTCAGGTAGTGGAGAGAGGGGGAGATCACCTCTAA